>NC_090177.1:7115284-7415284 GCF_024679245.1 Pseudorasbora parva | reverse complement strand
TAGACAGTAGTGCAAGTGTGGTGGTCCTAGAGCCTTCCAGAGCTGAACAGGAGCCAAAAACATAAAGACATGCCTCTTCCCAATTATTGAGCACCGCCAGATAACCGGTCCGCAGACATAGTGGTATACATGATATTTCACATTTAATATACATTTTAAGGGATTAAAACACCTCTGCTGTACTAGGCAAACCCAACCGCACACATTCATCTAACTTTTGAGAAACTCAAAATTGTCACCCCAAAAAACCCAAAGGGGTACCCCTTATATATTTTTTGTGTCGGAAAAACATGCATTTCAGATCTTCTCAAAACTCTGGATTCTGATAGGGGGCACTGAGACATAGACAGTAGTGCAAGTGTGGTGGTCCTAGAGCCTTCCAGAGCTGAACAGGAGCCAAAAACATAAAGACATGCCTCTTTCCAATTATTGAGCACCGCCAAAAAAACAGTCCGCAGACATAGTCTTTATAGATGATATTTCACATTTAATATACATTTTCATGGATTAAAACACCACTGCTGTACTAGGCAAACTCAACCGCACACATTCATCTTACTTTTGAGAAACTCAAAATTGTCACCCCAAAAAACCCAAAGGGGCACCCCTTATATATTTTTTTGTCGGAAAAACATGTATTTCAGATCTTCTCGAAACTCTGGATTCTGAAAGGGGGCACTGAGACGTAGACAGTATTGCAAGTGTGGTGGACCTAGAGCCTTCCAGAGCTGAACAGGAGCCAAAAACATAAAGACATGCCTCTTTCCAATTATTGAGCACCGCCAAAAAAAAAAGTCAGCAGACATAGTCTTTATAGATGATATTTCACATTTAATATATATTTTCATGGATTAAAACACCACTGCTGTACTAGGCAAACTCAACCGCACACATTCATCTAACTTTTGAGAAACTCAAAATTGTCACCCCAAAAAACCCAAAGGGGTACCCCTTATATATTTTTTTGTCGGAAAAACATGTATTTCAGATCTTCTCGAAACTCTGGATACTGAAAGGGGGCACTGAGACGTAGACAGTAGTGCAAGTGTAGTGGACCTAGAGCCTTCCAGAGCTGAACAGGAGCCAAAAACATAAAGACATGCCTCTTCCCAATTATTGAGCGCCGCCAGATAACTGGTCCGCAGACATAGTGGTATAGATGATATTTCACATTTAATATACATTTTCAGGGATTAAAACACCTCTGCTGTACTAGGCAAACTCAACCGCACACATTCATCTAACTTTTGAGAAACTCAAAATTGTCACCCCAAAAAACCCAAAGGGGTACCCCTTATATATTTTTTTGTCGGAAAAACATGTATTTCAGATCTTCTCGAAACTCTGGATACTGAAAGGGGGCACTGAGACGTAGACAGTAGTGCAAGTGTGGTGGACCTAGAGCCTTCCAGAGCTGAACAGGAGCAAAAAACATAAAGACATGCCTCTTCCCAATTATTGAGCACCGCCAAAAAAACAGTCCGCAGACATAGTCTTTATAGATGATATTTCACATTTAATATACATTTTCATGGATTAAAACAACACTGCTGTACTAGGCAAACTCAACCGCACACATTCATCTAACTTTTGAGAAACTCAAAATTGTCACCCCAAAAAACCCAAAGGGGTACCCCTTATATATTTTTTGTGTCGGAAAAACATGCATTTCAGATCTTCTCAAAACTCTGGATTCTGATAGGGGGCACTGAGACGTAGACAGTAGTGCAAGTGTGGTGGTCCTAGAGCCTTCCAGAGCTGAACAGGAGCCAAAAACATAAAGACATGCCTCTTTACAATTATTGAGCACCGCCAAAAAAACAGTCCGCAGACATAGTCTTTATAGATGATATTTCACATTTAATATACATTTTCATGGATTAAAACAACACTGCTGTACTAGGCAAACTCAACCGCACACATTCATCTAACTTTTGAGAAACTCAAAATTGTCACCCCAAAAAACCCAAAGGGGTACCCCTTATATATTTTTTGTGTCGGAAAAACATGTTTTTCAGATCTTCTCGAAACTCTGGATTCTGATAGGGGGCACTGAGACGTAGACAGTAGTGCAAGTGTGGTGGTCCTAGAGCCTTCCAGAGCTGAACAGGAGCCAAAAACATAAAGACATGCCTCTTCCCAATTATTGAGCACCGCCAGATAACCGGTCCGCAGACATAGTGGTATACATGATATTTCACATTTAATATACATTTTCAGGGATTAAAACACCTCTGCTGTACTAGGCAAACCCAACCGCACACATTCATCTAACTTTTGAGAAACTCAAAATTGTCACCCCAAAAAACCCAAAGGGGTACCCCTTATATATTTTTTGTGTCGGAAAAACATGCATTTCAGATCTTCTCAAAACTCTGGATTCTGATAGGGGGCACTGAGACGTAGACAGTAGTGCAAGTGTGGTGGTCCTAGAGCCTTCCAGAGCTGAACAGGAGCCAAAAACATAAAGACATGCCTCTTTCCAATTATTGAGCACCGCCAAAAAAAACAGTCCGCAGACATAGTCTTTATAGATGATATTTCACATTTAATATATATTTTCATGGATTAAAACACCACTGCTGTACTAGGCAAACTCAACCGCAAACATTCATCTAACTTTTGAGAAACTCAAAATTGTCACCCCAAAAAACCCAAAGGGGTACCCCTTATATATTTTTTTGTCGGAAAAACATGTATTTCAGATCTTCTCGAAACTCTGGATACTGAAAGGGGGCACTGAGACGTAGACAGTAGTGCAAGTGTGGTGGACCTAGAGCCTTCCAGAGCTGAACAGGAGCCAAAAACATAAAGACATGCCTCTTCCCAATTATTGAGCGCCGCCAGATAACTGGTCCGCAGACATAGTGGTATAGATGATATTTCACATTTAATATACATTTTCAGGGATTAAAACACCTCTGCTGTACTAGGCAAACTCAACCGCACACATTCATCTAACTTTTGAGAAACTCAAAATTGTCACCCCAAAAAACCCAAAGGGGTACCCCTTATATATTTTTTTGTCGGAAAAACATGTATTTCAGATCTTCTCGAAACTCTGGATACTGAAAGGGGGCACTGAGACGTAGACAGTAGTGCAAGTGTGGTGGTCCTAGAGCCTTCCAGAGCTGAACAGGAGCCAAAAACATAAAGACATGCCTCTTCCCAATTATTGAGCACCGCCAAATAACCGGTCCGCAGACATAGTCTTTATAGATGATATTTCACATTTAATATACATTTTCATGGATTAAAACACCACTGCTGTACTAGGCAAACTCAACCACACACATTCATCTAACTTTTGAGTAATATAAGTGCTTAATTTGCCTAGAAAACGCAGTGTCCATGGGCCCCTTATTTGGTTGCCACTGCATAAATTGGAAATGGGATGACTTTGTGTTTCGGCTCCTGTTCAGCTCCTGAGGGCTCTAGGGCCACCAGACTTTCGCTCCAGTGTACGCTTCCGTGCCCCCTATGGGAATCCAGAGATTCGAGAAGATCAGAGAAACTCAAAATTGTCACGCCAAAAAACCCAAAGGGGTACCCCTTATATATTTTTTGTGTCGGAAAAACATGTTTTTCAGATCTTCTCGAAACTCTGGATTCTGATAGGGGGCACTGAGACGTAGACAGTAGTGCAAGTGTGGTGGTCCTAGAGCCTTCCAGAGCTGAACAGGAGCCAAAAACATAAAGACATGCCTCTTTCCAATTATTGAGCACCGCCAAAAAAAAAAGTCAGCAGACATAGTCTTTATAGATGATATTTCACATTTAATATATATTTTCATGGATTAAAACACCACTGCTGTACTAGGCAAACTCAACCGCACACATTCATCTAACTTTTGAGAAACTCAAAATTGTCACCCCAAAAAACCCAAAGGGGTACCCCTTATATATTTTTTTGTCGGAAAAACATGTATTTCAGATCTTCTCGAAACTCTGGATACTGAAAGGGGGCACTGAGACGTAGACAGTAGTGCAAGTGTAGTGGACCTAGAGCCTTCCAGAGCTGAACAGGAGCCAAAAACATAAAGACATGCCTCTTCCCAATTATTGAGCGCCGCCAGATAACTGGTCCGCAGACATAGTGGTATAGATGATATTTCACATTTAATATACATTTTCAGGGATTAAAACACCTCTGCTGTACTAGGCAAACTCAACCGCACACATTCATCTAACTTTTGAGAAACTCAAAATTGTCACCCCAAAAAACGCAAAGGGGTACCCCTTATATATTTTTTGTGTCGGAAAAACATGCATTTCAGATCTTCTCAAAACTCTGGATTCTGATAGGGGGCACTGAGACGTAGACAGTAGTGCAAGTGTGGTGGTCCTAGAGCCTTCCAGAGCTGAACAGGAGCCAAAAACATAAAGACATGCCTCTTTCCAATTATTGAGCACCGCCAAAAAAACTGTCCGCAGACATAGTCTTTATAGATGATATTTCACATTTAATATACATTTTCATGGATTAAAACACCACTGCTGTACTAGGCAAACTCAACCGCACACATTCATCTAACTTTTGAGAAACTCAAAATTGTCACCCCAAAAAACCCAAAGGGGTACCCCTTATATATTTTTTTGTCGGAAAAACATGTATTTCAGATCTTCTCGAAACTCTGGATTCTGAAAGGGGGCACTAAGACGTAGACAGTAGTGCAAGTGTGGTGGACCTAGAGCCTTCCAGAGCTGAACAGGAGCCAAAAACATAAAGACATGCCTCTTCCCAATTATTGAGCGCCGCCAGATAACCGGTCCGCAGACATAGTGGTATAGATGATATTTCACATTTAATATACATTTTCAGGGATTAAAACACCTCTGCTGTACTAGGCAAACTCAACCGCACACATTCATCTAACTTTTGAGAAACTCAAAATTGTCACCCCAAAAAACCCAAAGGGGTACCCCTTATATATTTTTTGTGTCGGAAAAACATGTATTTCAGATCTTCTCGAAACTCTGGATTCTGATAAGGGGCACTGAGACGTAGACAGTAGTGCAAGTGTGGTGGTCCTAGAGCCTTCCAGAGCTGCACAGAAGCCAAAAACATAAAGACATGCCTCTTCCCAATTATTGAGCGCCGCCAGATAACCGGTCCGCAGACATAGTGGTATACATGATATTTCACATTTAATATACATTTTCAGGGATTAAAACACGTCTGCTGTACTAGGCAAACTCAACTGCACACATTCATCTAACTTTTGAGAAACTCAAAATTGTCACCCCAAAAAACCCAAAGGGGTACCCCTTATATATTTTTTGTGTCGGAAAAACATGTATTTCAGATCTTCTCGAAACTCTGGATTCTGAAAGGGGGCACTGAGACGTAGACAGTAGTGCAAGTGTGGTGGTCCTAGAGCCTTCCAGAGCTGAACAGGAGCCAAAAACATAAAGACATGCCTCTTTCCAATTATTGAGCACCGCCAAAAAAACTGTCCGCAGACATAGTCTTTATAGATGATATTTCACATTTAATATACATTTTCATGGATTAAAACACCACTGCTGTACTAGGCAAACTCAACCGCACACATTCATCTAACTTTTGAGAAACTCAAAATTGTCACCCCAAAAAACCCAAAGGGGTACCCCTTATATATTTTTTTGTCGGAAAAACATGTATTTCAGATCTTCTCGAAACTCTGGATTCTGAAAGGGGGCACTGAGACGTAGACAGTAGTGCAAGTGTGGTGTACCTAGAGCCTTCCAGAGCTGAACAGGAGCCAAAAACATAAAGACATGCCTCTTCCCAATTATTGAGCGCCGCCAGATAACCGGTCCGCAGACATAGTGGTATAGATGATATTTCACATTTAATATACATTTTCAGGGATTAAAACACCTCTGCTGTACTAGGCAAACTCAACCGCACACATTCATCTAACTTTTGAGAAACTCAAAATTGTCACCCCAAAAAACCCAAAGGGGTACCCCTTATATATTTTTTGTGTCGGAAAAACATGTATTTCAGATCTTCTCGAAACTCTGGATTCTGATAAGGGGCACTGAGACGTAGACAGTAGTGCAAGTGTGGTGGTCCTAGAGCCTTCCAGAGCTGAACAGGAGCCAAAAACATAAAGACATGCCTCTTTCCAATTATTGAGCACCGCCAAAAAAAAAAGTCCGCAGACATAGTCTTTATAGATGATATTTCACATTTAATATATATTTTCATGGATTAAAACACCACTGCTGTACTAGGCAAACTCAACCGCAGACATTCATCTAACTTTTGAGAAACTCAAAATTGTCACCCCAAAAAACCCAAAGGGGTACCCCTTATATATTTTTTTGTCGGAAAAACATGTATTTCAGATCTTCTCGAAACTCTGGATACTGAAAGGGGGCACTGAGACGTAGACAGTAGTGCAAGTGTGGTGGACCTAGAGCCTTCCAGAGCTGAACAGGAGCCAAAAACATAAAGACATGCCTCTTCCCAATTATTGAGCGCCGCCAGATAACTGGTCCGCAGACATAGTCTTTATAGATGATATTTCACATTTAATATACATTTTCATGGATTAAAACAACACTGCTGTACTAGGCAAACTCAACCGCACACATTCATCTAACTTTTGAGAAACTCAAAATTGTCACCCCAAAAAACCCAAAGGGGTACCCCTTATATATTTTTTGTGTCGGAAAAACATGTTTTTCAGATCTTCTCGAAACTCTGGATTCTGATAGGGGGCACTGAGACGTAGACAGTAGTGCAAGTGTGGTGGTCCTAGAGCCTTCCAGAGCTGAACAGGAGCCAAAAACATAAAGACATGCCTCTTCCCAATTATTGAGCACCGCCAGATAACCGGTCCGCAGACATAGTGGTATACATGATATTTCACATTTAATATACATTTTCAGGGATTAAAACACCTCTGCTGTACTAGGCAAACCCAACCGCACACATTCATCTAACTTTTGAGAAACTCAAAATTGTCACCCCAAAAAACTACCCCTTATATATTTTTTGTGTCGGAAAAACATGCATTTCAGATCTTCTCAAAACTCTGGATTCTGATAGGGGGCACTGAGACATAGACAGTAGTGCAAGTGTGGTGGTCCTAGAGCCTTCCAGAGCTGAACAGGAGCCAAAAACATAAAGACATGCCTCTTCCCAATTATTGAGCGCCGCCAGATAACCGGTCCGCAGACATAGTGGTATAGATGATATTTCACAATTAATATACATTTTCAGGGATTAAAACACCTCTGCTGTACTAGGCAAACTCAACCGCACACATTCATCTAACTTTTGAGAAACTCAAAATTGTCACCCCAAAAAACCCAAAGGGGTACCCCTTATATATTTTTTGTGTCGGAAAAACATGTTTTTCAGATCTTCTCGAAACTCTGGATTCTGATAGGGGGCACTGAGACGTAGACAGTAGTGCAAGTGTGGTGGTCCTAGAGCCTTCCAGAGCTGAACAGGAGCCAAAAACATAAAGACATGCCTCTTCCCAATTATTGAGCACCGCCAGATAACCGGTCCGCAGACATAGTGGTATACATGATATTTCACATTTAATATACATTTTCAGGGATTAAAACACCTCTGCTGTACTAGGCAAACCCAACCGCACACATTCATCTAACTTTTGAGAAACTCAAAATTGTCACCCCAAAAAACCCAAAGGGGTACCCCTTATATATTTTTTTTGTCGGAAAAACATGCATTTCAGATCTTCTCAAAACTCTGGATTCTGATAGGGGGCACTGAGACGTAGACAGTAGTGCAAGTGTGGTGGTCCTAGAGCCTTCCAGAGCTGAACAGGAGCCAAAAACATAAAGACATGCCTCTTTCCAATTATTGAGCACTGCCAAAAAAAACAGTCCGCAGACATAGTCTTTATAGATGATATTTCACATTTAATATACATTTTCATGGATTAAAACACCACTGCTGTACTAGGCAAACTCAACCGCAAACATTCATCTAACTTTTGAGAAACTCAAAATTGTCACCCCAAAAAACCCAAAGGGGTACCCCTTATATATTTTTTTGTCGGAAAAACATGTATTTCAGATCTTCTCGAAACTCTGGATACTGAAAGGGGGCACTGAGACGTAGACAGTAGTGCAAGTGTGGTGGACCTAGAGCCTTCCAGAGCTGAACAGGAGCCAAAAACATAAAGACATGCCTCTTCCCAATTATTGAGCGCCGCCAGATAACCGGTCCGCAGACATAGTGGTATAGATGATATTTCACATTTAATATACATTTTCAGGGATTAAAACACCTCTGCTGTACTAGGCAAACTCAACCGCACACATTCATCTAACTTTTGAGAAACTCAAAATTGTCACCCCAAAAAACCCAAAGGGGTACCCCTTATATATTTTTTGTGTCGGAAAAACATGTATTTCAGATCTTCTCGAAACTCTGGATTCTGATAAGGGGCACTGAGACGTAGACAGTAGTGCAAGTGTGGTGGTCCTAGAGCCTTCCAGAGCTGCACAGAAGCCAAAAACATAAAGACATGCCTCTTCCCAATTATTGAGCGCCGCCAGATAACCGGTCCGCAGACATAGTGGTATACATGATATTTCACATTTAATATACATTTTCAGGGATTAAAACACGTCTGCTGTACTAGGCAAACTCAACTGCACACATTCATCTAACTTTTGAGAAACTCAAAATTGTCACCCCAAAAAACCCAAAGGGGTACCCCTTATATATTTTTTGTGTCGGAAAAACATGCATTTCAGATCTTCTCAAAACTCTGGATTCTGATAGGGGGCACTGAGACGTAGACAGTAGTGCAAGTGTGGTGGTCCTAGAGCCTTCCAGAGCTGAACAGGAGCCAAAAACATAAAGACATGCCTCTTCCCAATTATTGAGCACAGCCAGATAACCGGTCCGCAGACATAGTGGTATACATGATATTTCACATTTAATATACATTTTCAGGAATTAAAACACCTCTGCTGTACTAGGCAAACCCAACCGCACACATTCATCTAACTTTTGAGAAACTCAAAATTGTCACCCCAAAAAACCCAAAGGGGTACCCCTTATATATTTTTTGTGTCGGAAAAACATGCATTTCAGATCTTCTCAAAACTCTGGATTCTGATAGGGGGCACTGAGACATAGACAGTAGTGCAAGTGTGGTGGTCCTAGAGCCTTCCAGAGCTGAACAGGAGCCAAAAACATAAAGACATGCCTCTTTCCAATTATTGAGCACCGCCAAAAAAACAGTCCGCAGACATAGTCTTTATAGATGATATTTCACATTTAATATACATTTTCATGGATTAAAACACCACTGCTGTACTAGGCAAACTCAACCGCACACATTCATCTTACTTTTGAGAAACTCAAAATTGTCACCCCAAAAAACCCAAAGGGGCACCCCTTATATATTTTTTTGTCGGAAAAACATGTATTTCAGATCTTCTCGAAACTCTGGATTCTGAAAGGGGGCACTGAGACGTAGACAGTATTGCAAGTGTGGTGGACCTAGAGCCTTCCAGAGCTGAACAGGAGCCAAAAACATAAAGACATGCCTCTTTCCAATTATTGAGCACCGCCAAAAAAAAAGTCAGCAGACATAGTCTTTATAGACGATATTTCACATTTAATATATATTTTCATGGATTAAAACACCACTGCTGTACTAGGCAAACTCAACCGCACACATTCATCTAACTTTTGAGAAACTCAAAATTGTCACCCCAAAAAACCCAAAGGGGTACCCCTTATATATTTTTTTGTCGGAAAAACATGTATTTCAGATCTTCTCGAAACTCTGGATACTGAAAGGGGGCACTGAGACGTAGACAGTAGTGCAAGTGTAGTGGACCTAGAGCCTTCCAGAGCTGAACAGGAGCCAAAAACATAAAGACATGCCTCTTCCCAATTATTGAGCGCCGCCAGATAACTGGTCCGCAGACATAGTGGTATAGATGATATTTCACATTTAATATACATTTTCAGGGATTAAAACACCTCTGCTGTACTAGGCAAACTCAACCGCACACATTCATCTAACTTTTGAGAAACTCAAAATTGTCACCCCAAAAAACGCAAAGGGGTACCCCTTATATATTTTTTGTGTCGGAAAAACATGCATTTCAGATCTTCTCAAAACTCTGGATTCTGATAGGGGGCACTGAGACGTAGACAGTAGTGCAAGTGTGGTGGTCCTAGAGCCTTCCAGAGCTGAACAGGAGCCAAAAACATAAAGACATGCCTCTTTCCAATTATTGAGCACCGCCAAAAAAACTGTCCGCAGACATAGTCTTTATAGATGATATTTCACATTTAATATACATTTTCATGGATTAAAACACCACTGCTGTACTAGGCAAACTCAACCGCACACATTCATCTAACTTTTGAGAAACTCAAAATTGTCACCCCAAAAAACCCAAAGGGGTACCCCTTATATATTTTTTTGTCGGAAAAACATGTATTTCAGATCTTCTCGAAACTCTGGATTCTGAAAGGGGGCACTAAGACGTAGACAGTAGTGCAAGTGTGGTGGACCTAGAGCCTTCCAGAGCTGAACAGGAGCCAAAAACATAAAGACATGCCTCTTCCCAATTATTGAGCGCCGCCAGATAACCGGTCCGCAGACATAGTGGTATAGATGATATTTCACATTTAATATACATTTTCAGGGATTAAAACACCTCTGCTGTACTAGGCAAACTCAACCGCACACATTCATCTAACTTTTGAGAAACTCAAAATTGTCACCCCAAAAAACCCAAAGGGGTACCCCTTATATATTTTTTGTGTCGGAAAAACATGTATTTCAGATCTTCTCGAAACTCTGGATTCTGATAAGGGGCACTGAGACGTAGACAGTAGTGCAAGTGTGGTGGTCCTAGAGCCTTCCAGAGCTGCACAGAAGCCAAAAACATAAAGACATGCCTCTTCCCAATTATTGAGCGCCGCCAGATAACCGGTCCGCAGACATAGTGGTATACATGATATTTCACATTTAATATACATTTTCAGGGATTAAAACACGTCTGCTGTACTAGGCAAACTCAACTGCACACATTCATCTAACTTTTGAGAAACTCAAAATTGTCACCCCAAAAAACCCAAAGGGGTACCCCTTATATATTTTTTGTGTCGGAAAAACATGTATTTCAGATCTTCTCGAAACTCTGGATTCTGAAAGGGGGCACTGAGACGTAGACAGTAGTGCAAGTGTGGTGGTCCTAGAGCCTTCCAGAGCTGAACAGGAGCCAAAAACATAAAGACATGCCTCTTTCCAATTATTGAGCACCGCCAAAAAAACTGTCCGCAGACATAGTCTTTATAGATGATATTTCACATTTAATATACATTTTCATGGATTAAAACACCACTGCTGTACTAGGCAAACTCAACCGCACACATTCATCTAACTTTTGAGAAACTCAAAATTGTCACCCCAAAAAACCCAAAGGGGTACCCCTTATATATTTTTTTGTCGGAAAAACATGTATTTCAGATCTTCTCGAAACTCTGGATTCTGAAAGGGGGCACTGAGACGTAGACAGTAGTGCAAGTGTGGTGTACCTAGAGCCTTCCAGAGCTGAACAGGAGCCAAAAACATAAAGACATGCCTCTTCCCAATTATTGAGCGCCGCCAGATAACCGGTCCGCAGACATAGTGGTATAGATGATATTTCACATTTAATATACATTTTCAGGGATTAAAACACCTCTGCTGTACTAGGCAAACTCAACCGCACACATTCATCTAACTTTTGAGAAACTCAAAATTGTCACCCCAAAAAACCCAAAGGGGTACCCCTTATATATTTTTTGTGTCGGAAAAACATGTATTTCAGATCTTCTCGAAACTCTGGATTCTGATAAGGGGCACTGAGACGTAGACAGTAGTGCAAGTGTGGTGGTCCTAGAGCCTTCCAGAGCTGAACAGGAGCCAAAAACATAAAGACATGCCTCTTTCCAATTATTGAGCACCGCCAAAAAAAAAAGTCCGCAGACATAGTCTTTATAGATGATATTTCACATTTAATATATATTTTCATGGATTAAAACACCACTGCTGTACTAGGCAAACTCAACCGCAGACATTCATCTAACTTTTGAGAAACTCAAAATTGTCACCCCAAAAAACCCAAAGGGGTACCCCTTATATATTTTTTTGTCGGAAAAACATGTATTTCAGATCTTCTCGAAACTCTGGATACTGAAAGGGGGCACTGAGACGTAGACAGTAGTGCAAGTGTGGTGGACCTAGAGCCTTCCAGAGCTGAACAGGAGCCAAAAACATAAAGACATGCCTCTTCCCAATTATTGAGCGCCGCCAGATAACTGGTCCGCAGACATAGTCTTTATAGATGATATTTCACATTTAATATACATTTTCATGGATTAAAACAACACTGCTGTACTAGGCAAACTCAACCGCACACATTCATCTAACTTTTGAGAAACTCAAAATTGTCACCCCAAAAAACCCAAAGGGGTACCCCTTATATATTTTTTGTGTCGGAAAAACATGTTTTTCAGATCTTCTCGAAACTCTGGATTCTGATAGGGGGCACTGAGACGTAGACAGTAGTGCAAGTGTGGTGGTCCTAGAGCCTTCCAGAGCTGAACAGGAGCCAAAAACATAAAGACATGCCTCTTCCCAATTATTGAGCACCGCCAGATAACCGGTCCGCAGACATAGTGGTATACATGATATTTCACATTTAATATACATTTTCAGGGATTAAAACACCTCTGCTGTACTAGGCAAACCCAACCGCACACATTCATCTAACTTTTGAGAAACTCAAAATTGTCACCCCAAAAAACTACCCCTTATATATTTTTTGTGTCGGAAAAACATGCATTTCAGATCTTCTCAAAACTCTGGATTCTGATAGGGGGCACTGAGACATAGACAGTAGTGCAAGTGTGGTGGTCCTAGAGCCTTCCAGAGCTGAACAGGAGCCAAAAACATAAATACATGCCTCTTCCCAATTATTGAGCGCCGCCAGATAACCGGTCCGCAGACATAGTGGTATAGATGATATTTCACAATTAATATACATTTTCAGGGATTAAAACACCTCTGCTGTACTAGGCAAACTCAACCGCACACATTCATCTAACTTTTGAGAAACTCAAAATTGTCACCCCAAAAAACCCAAAGGGGTACCCCTTATATATTTTTTGTGTCGGAAAAACATGTTTTTCAGATCTTCTCGAAACTCTGGATTCTGATAGGGGGCACTGAGACGTAGACAGTAGTGCAAGTGTGGTGGTCCTAGAGCCTTCCAGAGCTGAACAGGAGCCAAAAACATAAAGACATGCCTCTTCCCAATTATTGAGCACCGCCAGATAACCGGTCCGCAGACATAGTGGTATACATGATATTTCACATTTAATATACATTTTCAGGGATTAAAACACCTCTGCTGTACTAGGCAAACCCAACCGCACACATTCATCTAACTTTTGAGAAACTCAAAATTGTCACCCCAAAAAACCCAAAGGGGTACCCCTTATATATTTTTTTTGTCGGAAAAACATGCATTTCAGATCTTCTCAAAACTCTGGATTCTGATAGGGGGCACTGAGACGTAGACAGTAGTGCAAGTGTGGTGGTCCTAGAGCCTTCCAGAGCTGAACAGGAGCCAAAAACATAAAGACATGCCTCTTTCCAATTATTGAGCACTGCCAAAAAAAACAGTCCGCAGACATAGTCTTTATAGATGATATTTCACATTTAATATACATTTTCATGGATTAAAACACCACTGCTGTACTAGGCAAACTCAACCGCAAACATTCATCTAACTTTTGTGAAACTCAAAATTGTCACCCCAAAAAACCCAAAGGGGTACCCCTTATATATTTTTTTGTCGGAAAAACATGTATTTCAGATCTTCTCGAAACTCTGGATACTGAAAGGGGGCACTGAGACGTAGACAGTAGTGCAAGTGTGGTGGACCTAGAGCCTTCCAGAGCTGAACAGGAGCCAAAAACATAAAGACATGCCTCTTCCCAATTATTGAGCGCCGCCAGATAACCGGTCCGCAGACATAGTGGTATAGATGATATTTCACATTTAATATACATTTTCAGGGATTAAAACACCTCTGCTGTACTAGGCAAACTCAACCGCACACATTCATCTAACTTTTGAGAAACTCAAAATTGTCACCCCAAAAAACCCAAAGGGGTACCCCTTATATATTTTTTGTGTCGGAAAAACATGTATTTCAGATCTTCTCGAAACTCTGGATTCTGATAAGGGGCACTGAGACGTAGACAGTAGTGCAAGTGTGGTGGTCCTAGAGCCTTCCAGAGCTGCACAGAAGCCAAAAACATAAAGACATGCCTCTTCCCAATTATTGAGCGCCGCCAGATAACCGGTCCGCAGACATAGTGGTATACATGATATTTCACATTTAATATACATTTTCAGGGATTAAAACACGTCTGCTGTACTAGGCAAACTCAACTGCACACATTCATCTAACTTTTGAGAAACTCAAAATTGTCACCCCAAAAAACCCAAAGGGGTACCCCTTATATATTTTTTGTGTCGGAAAAACATGCATTTCAGATCTTCTCAAAACTCTGGATTCTGATAGGGGGCACTGAGACGTAGACAGTAGTGCAAGTGTGGTGGTCCTAGAGCCTTCCAGAGCTGAACAGGAGCCAAAAACATAAAGACATTCCTCTTTCCAATTATTGAGCACCGCCAAAAAAACTGTCCGCAGACATAGTCTTTATAGATGATATTTCACATTTAATATACATTTTCATGGATTAAAACACCACTGCTGTACTAGGCAAACTCAACCGCACACATTCATCTAACTTTTGAGAAACTCAAAATTGTCACCCCAAAAAACCCAAAGGGGTACCCCTTATATATTTTTTTGTCGGAAAAACATGTATTTCAGATCTTCTCGAAACTCTGGATACTGAAAGGGGGCACTGAGACGTAGACAGTAGTGCAAGTGTAGTGGACCTAGAGCCTTCCAGAGCTGAACAGGAGCCAAAAACATAAAGACATGCCTCTTCCCAATTATTGAGCGCCGCCAGATAACTGGTCCGCAGACATAGTGGTATAGATGATATTTCACATTTAATATACATTTTCAGGGATTAAAACACCTCTGCTGTACTAGGCAAACTCAACCGCACACATTCATCTAACTTTTGAGAAACTCAAAATTGTCACCCCAAAAAACCCAAAGGGGTACCCCTTATATATTTTTTGTGTCGGAAAAACATGCATTTCAGATCTTCTCAAAACTCTGGATTCTGATAGGGGGCACTGAGACGTAGACAGTAGTGCAAGTGTGGTGGTCCTAGAGCCTTCCAGAGCTGAACAGGAGCCAAAAACATAAAGACATGCCTCTTTACAATTATTGAGCGCCGCCAGATAACCTGTCCGCAGACATAGTGGTATAGATGATATTTCACATTTAATATACATTTTCAGGGATTAAAACACGTCTGCTGTACTAGGCAAACTCAACTGCACACATTCATCTAACTTTTGAGAAACTCAAAATTGTCACCCCAAAAAACCCAAAGGGGTACCCCTTATATATTTTTTGTGTCGGAAAAACATGTATTTCAGATCTTCTCGAAACTCTGGATTCTGAAAGGGGGCACTGAGACGTAGACAGTAGTGCAAGTGTGGTGGTCCTAGAGCCTTCCAGAGCTGAACAGGAGCCAAAAACATAAAGACATGCCTCTTTCCAATTATTGAGCACCGCCAAAAAAACTGTCCGCAGACATAGTCTTTATAGATGATATTTCACATTTAATATACATTTTCATGGATTAAAACACCACTGCTGTACTAGGCAAACTCAACCGCACACATTCATCTAACTTTTGAGAAACTCAAAATTGTCACCCCAAAAAACCCAAAGGGGTACCCCTTATATATTTTTTTGTCGGAAAAACATGTATTTCAGATCTTCTCGAAACTCTGGATTCTGAAAGGGGGCACTGAGACGTAGACAGTAGTGCAAGTGTGGTGTACCTAGAGCCTTCCAGAGCTGAACAGGAGCCAAAAACATAAAGACATGCCTCTTCCCAATTATTGAGCGCCGCCAGATAACCGGTCCGCAGACATAGTGGTATAGATGATATTTCACATTTAATATACATTTTCAGGGATTAAAACACCTCTGCTGTACTAGGCAAACTCAACCGCACACATTCATCTAACTTTTGAGAAACTCAAAATTGTCACCCCAAAAAACCCAAAGGGGTACTACCCCTTATATATTTTTTGTGTCGGAAAAACATGTATTTCAGATCTTCTCGAAACTCTGGATTCTGATAAGGGGCACTGAGACGTAGACAGTAGTGCAAGTGTGGTGGTCCTAGAGCCTTCCAGAGCTGAACAGGAGCCAAAAACATAAAGACATGCCTCTTTCCAATTATTGAGCACCGCCAAAAAAAAAAGTCCGCAGACATAGTCTTTATAGATGATATTTCACATTTAATATATATTTTCATGGATTAAAACACCACTGCTGTACTAGGCAAACTCAACCGCAGACATTCATCTAACTTTTGAGAAACTCAAAATTGTCACCCCAAAAAACCCAAAGGGCTACCCCTTATATATTTTTTTGTCGGAAAAACATGTATTTCAGATCTTCTCGAAACTCTGGATACTGAAAGGGGGCACTGAGACGTAGACAGTAGTGCAAGTGTGGTGGACCTAGAGCCTTCCAGAGCTGAACAGGAGCCAAAAACATAAAGACATGCCTCTTCCCAATTATTGAGCGCCGCCAGATAACTGGTCCGCAGACATAGTCTTTATAGATGATATTTCACATTTAATATACATTTTCATGGATTAAAACAACACTGCTGTACTAGGCAAACTCAACCGCACACATTCATCTAACTTTTGAGAAACTCAAAATTGTCACCCCAAAAAACCCAAAGGGGTACCCCTTATATATTTTTTGTGTCGGAAAAACATGTTTTTCAGATCTTCTCGAAACTCTGGATTCTGATAGGGGGCACTGAGACGTAGACAGTAGTGCAAGTGTGGTGGTCCTAGAGCCTTCCAGAGCTGAACAGGAGCCAAAAACATAAAGACATGCCTCTTCCCAATTATTGAGCACCGCCAGATAACCGGTCCGCAGACATAGTGGTATACATGATATTTCACATTTAATATACATTTTCAGGGATTAAAACACCACTGCTGTACTAGGCAAACTCAACCGCACACATTCATCTAACTTTTGAGAAACTCAAAATTGTCACCCCAAAAAACCCAAAGGGGTACCCCTTATATATTTTTTGTCGGAAAAACATGTATTTCAGATCTTCTCGAAACTCTGGATTCTGAAAGGGGGCACTGAGACGTAGACAGTAGTGCAAGTGTGGTGTACCTAGAGCCTTCCAGAGCTGAACAGGAGCCAAAAACATAAAGACATGCCTCTTCCCAATTATTGAGCGCCGCCAGATAACCGGTCCGCAGACATAGTGGTATAGATGATATTTCACATTTAATATACATTTTCAGGGATTAAAACACCTCTGCTGTACTAGGCAAACTCAACCGCACACATTCATCTAACTTTTGAGAAACTCAAAATTGTCACCCCAAAAAACCCAAAGGGGTACCCCTTATATATTTTTTGTGTCGGAAAAACATGTATTTCAGATCTTCTCGAAACTCTGGATTCTGATAAGGGGCACTGAGACGTAGACAGTAGTGCAAGTGTGGTGGTCCTAGAGCCTTCCAGAGCTGAACAGGAGCCAAAAACATAAAGACATGCCTCTTTCCAATTATTGAGCACCGCCAAAAAAAAAAGTCCGCAGACATAGTCTTTATAGATGATATTTCACATTTAATATATATTTTCATGGATTAAAACACCACTGCTGTACTAGGCAAACTCAACCGCAGACATTCATCTAACTTTTGAGAAACTCAAAATTGTCACCCCAAAAAACCCAAAGGGCTACCCCTTATATATTTTTTTGTCGGAAAAACATGTATTTCAGATCTTCTCGAAACTCTGGATACTGAAAGGGGGCACTGAGACGTAGACAGTAGTGCAAGTGTGGTGGACCTAGAGCCTTCCAGAGCTGAACAGGAGCCAAAAACATAAAGACATGCCTCTTCCCAATTATTGAGCGCCGCCAGATAACTGGTCCGCAGACATAGTCTTTATAGATGATATTTCACATTTAATATACATTTTCATGGATTAAAACAACACTGCTGTACTAGGCAAACTCAACCGCACACATTCATCTAACTTTTGAGAAACTCAAAATTGTCACCCCAAAAAACCCAAAGGGGTACCCCTTATATATTTTTTGTGTCGGAAAAACATGTTTTTCAGATCTTCTCGAAACTCTGGATTCTGATAGGGGGCACTGAGACGTAGACAGTAGTGCAAGTGTGGTGGTCCTAGAGCCTTCCAGAGCTGAACAGGAGCCAAAAACATAAAGACATGCCTCTTCCCAATTATTGAGCACCGCCAGATAACCGGTCCGCAGACATAGTGGTATACATGATATTTCACATTTAATATACATTTTCAGGGATTAAAACACCTCTGCTGTACTAGGCAAACCCAACCGCACACATTCATCTAACTTTTGAGAAACTCAAAATTGTCACCCCAAAAAACTACCCCTTATATATTTTTTGTGTCGGAAAAACATGCATTTCAGATCTTCTCAAAACTCTGGATTCTGATAGGGGGCACTGAGACATAGACAGTAGTGCAAGTGTGGTGGTCCTAGAGCCTTCCAGAGCTGAACAGGAGCCAAAAACATAAAGACATGCCTCTTCCCAATTATTGAGCGCCGCCAGATAACCGGTCCGCAGACATAGTGGTATAGATGATATTTCACAATTAATATACATTTTCAGGGATTAAAACACCTCTGCTGTACTAGGCAAACTCAACCGCACACATTCATCTAACTTTTGAGAAACTCAAAATTGTCACCCCAAAAAACCTAAAGGGGTACCCCTTATATATTTTTTGTGTCGGAAAAACATGTATTTCAGATCTTCTCGAAACTCTGGATTCTGAAAGGGGGCACTGAGACGTATACAGTAGTGCAAGTGTGGTGGTCCTAGAGCCTTCCAGAGCTGAACAGGAGCCAAAAACATAAAGACATGCCTCTTTCCAATTATTGAGCACCGCCAAAAAAACTGTCCGCAGACATAGTCTTTATAGATGATATTTCACATTTAATATACATTTTCATGGATTAAAACACCACTGCTGTACTAGGCAAACTCAACCGCACACATTCATCTAACTTTTGAGAAACTCAAAATTGTCACCCCAAAAAACCCAAAGGGGTACCCCTTATATATTTTTTTGTCGGAAAAACATGTATTTCAGATCTTCTCGAAACTCTGGATTCTGAAAGGGGGCACTGAGACGTAGACAGTAGTGCAAGTGTGGTGTACCTAGAGCCTTCCAGAGCTGAACAGGAGCCAAAAACATAAAGACATGCCTCTTCCCAATTATTGAGCGCCGCCAGATAACCGGTCCGCAGACATAGTGGTATAGATGATATTTCACATTTAATATACATTTTCAGGGATTAAAACACCTCTGCTGTACTAGGCAAACTCAACCGCACACATTCATCTAACTTTTGAGAAACTCAAAATTGTCACCCCAAAAAACCCAAAGGGGTACCCCTTATATATTTTTTGTGTCGGAAAAACATGTATTTCAGATCTTCTCGAAACTCTGGATTCTGATAAGGGGCACTGAGACGTAGACAGTAGTGCAAGTGTGGTGGTCCTAGAGCCTTCCAGAGCTGAACAGGAGCCAAAAACATAAAGACATGCCTCTTTCCAATTATTGAGCACCGCCAAAAAAAAAAGTCCGCAGACATAGTCTTTATAGATGATATTTCACATTTAATATATATTTTCATGGATTAAAACACCACTGCTGTACTAGGCAAACTCAACCGCAGACATTCATCTAACTTTTGAGAAACTCAAAATTGTCACCCCAAAAAACCCAAACTACCCCTTATATATTTTTTTGTCGGAAAAACATGTATTTCAGATCTTCTCGAAACTCTGGATACTGAAAGGGGGCACTGAGACGTAGACAGTAGTGCAAGTGTGGTGGACCTAGAGCCTTCCAGAGCTGAACAGGAGCCAAAAACATAAAGACATGCCTCTTCCCAATTATTGAGCGCCGCCAGATAACTGGTCCGCAGACATAGTCTTTATAGATGATATTTCACATTTAATATACATTTTCATGGATTAAAACAACACTGCTGTACTAGGCAAACTCAACCGCACACATTCATCTAACTTTTGAGAAACTCAAAATTGTCACCCCAAAAAACCCAAAGGGGTACCCCTTATATATTTTTTGTGTCGGAAAAACATGTTTTTCAGATCTTCTCGAAACTCTGGATTCTGATAGGGGGCACTGAGACGTAGACAGTAGTGCAAGTGTGGTGGTCCTAGAGCCTTCCAGAGCTGAACAGGAGCCAAAAACATAAAGACATGCCTCTTCCCAATTATTGAGCACCGCCAGATAACCGGTCCGCAGACATAGTGGTATACATGATATTTCACATTTAATATACATTTTCAGGGATTAAAACACCTCTGCTGTACTAGGCAAACCCAACCGCACACATTCATCTAACTTTTGAGAAACTCAAAATTGTCACCCCAAAAAACTACCCCTTATATATTTTTTGTGTCGGAAAAACATGCATTTCAGATCTTCTCAAAACTCTGGATTCTGATAGGGGGCACTGAGACATAGACAGTAGTGCAAGTGTGGTGGTCCTAGAGCCTTCCAGAGCTGAACAGGAGCCAAAAACATAAAGACATGCCTCTTCCCAATTATTGAGCGCCGCCAGATAACCGGTCCGCAGACATAGTGGTATAGATGATATTTCACAATTAATATACATTTTCAGGGATTAAAACACCTCTGCTGTACTAGGCAAACTCAACCGCACACATTCATCTAACTTTTGAGAAACTCAAAATTGTCACCCCAAAAAACCTAAAGGGGTACCCCTTATATATTTTTTGTGTCGGAAAAACATGTATTTCAGATCTTCTCGAAACTCTGGATTCTGAAAGGGGGCACTGAGACGTATACAGTAGTGCAAGTGTGGTGGTCCTAGAGCCTTCCAGAGCTGAACAGGAGCCAAAAACATAAAGACATGCCTCTTTCCAATTATTGAGCACCGCCAAAAAAACTGTCCGCAGACATAGTCTTTATAGATGATATTTCACATTTAATATACATTTTCATGGATTAAAACACCACTGCTGTACTAGGCAAACTCAACCGCACACATTCATCTAACTTTTGAGAAACTCAAAATTGTCACCCCAAAAAACCCAAAGGGGTACCCCTTATATATTTTTTTGTCGGAAAAACATGTATTTCAGATCTTCTCGAAACTCTGGATTCTGAAAGGGGGCACTGAGACGTAGACAGTAGTGCAAGTGTGGTGTACCTAGAGCCTTCCAGAGCTGAACAGGAGCCAAAAACATAAAGACATGCCTCTTCCCAATTATTGAGCGCCGCCAGATAACCGGTCCGCAGACATAGTGGTATAGATGATATTTCACATTTAATATACATTTTCAGGGATTAAAACACCTCTGCTGTACTAGGCAAACTCAACCGCACACATTCATCTAACTTTTGAGAAACTCAAAATTGTCACCCCAAAAAACCCAAAGGGGTACCCCTTATATATTTTTTGTGTCGGAAAAACATGTATTTCAGATCTTCTCGAAACTCTGGATTCTGATAAGGGGCACTGAGACGTAGACAGTAGTGCAAGTGTGGTGGTCCTAAAGCCTTCCAGAGCTGAACAGGAGCCAAAAACATAAAGACATGCCTCTTTCCAATTATTGAGCACCGCCAAAAAAAAAAGTCAGCAGACATAGTCTTTATAGATGATATTTCACATTTAATATATATTTTCATGGATTAAAACACCACTGCTGTACTAGGCAAACTCAACCGCACACATTCCTCTAACTTTTGAGAAACTCAAAATTGTCACCCCAAAAAACCCAAAGGGGTACCCCTTATATATTTTTTTGTCGGAAAAACATGTATTTCAGATCTTCTCGAAACTCTGGATACTGAAAGGGGGCACTGAGACGTAGACAGTATTGCAAGTGTGGTGGACCTAGAGCCTTCCAGAGCTGAACAGGAGCCAAAAACATAAAGACATGCCTCTTTCCAATTATTGAGCACCGCCAAAAAAAAAAGTCAGCAGACATAGTCTTTATAGATGATATTTCACATTTAATATATATTTTCATGGATTAAAACACCACTGCTGTACTAGGCAAACTCAACCGCACACATTCATCTAACTTTTGAGAAACTCAAAATTGTCACCCCAAAAAACCCAAAGGGGTACCCCTTATATATTTTTTTGTCGGAAAAACATGTATTTCAGATCTTCTCGAAACTCTGGATACTGAAAGGGGGCACTGAGACGTAGACAGTAGTGCAAGTGTAGTGGACCTAGAGCCTTCCAGAGCTGAACAGGAGCCAAAAACATAAAGACATGCCTCTTCCCAATTATTGAGCGCCGCCAGATAACTGGTCCGCAGACATAGTGGTATAGATGATATTTCACATTTAATATACATTTTCAGGGATTAAAACACCTCTGCTGTACTAGGCAAACTCAACCGCACACATTCATCTAACTTTTGAGAAACTCAAAATTGTCACCCCAAAAAACCCAAAGGGGTACCCCTTATATATTTTTTGTGTCGGAAAAACATGCATTTCAGATCTTCTCAAAACTCTGGATTCTGATAGGAGGCACTGAGACGTAGACAGTAGTGCAAGTGTGGTGGTCCTAGAGCCTTCCAGAGCTGCACAGAAGCCAAAAACATAAAGACATGCCTCTTCCCAATTATTGAGCGCCGCCAGATAACCGGTCCGCAGACATAGTGGTATACATGATATTTCACATTTAATATACATTTTCAGGGATTAAAACACGTCTGCTGTACTAGGCAAACTCAACTGCACACATTCATCTAACTTTTGAGAAACTCAAAATTGTCACCCCAAAAAACCCAAAGGGGTACCCCTTATATATTTTTTGTGTCGGAAAAACATGTATTTCAGATCTTCTCGAAACTCTGGATTCTGAAAGGGGGCACTGAGACGTAGACAGTAGTGCAAGTGTGGTGGTCCTAGAGCCTTCCAGAGCTGAACAGGAGCCAAAAACATAAAGACATGCCTCTTTCCAATTATTGAGCACCGCCAAAAAAACTGTCCGCAGACATAGTCTTTATAGATGATATTTCACATTTAATATACATTTTCATGGATTAAAACACCACTGCTGTACTAGGCAAACTCAACCGCACACATTCATCTAACTTTTGAGAAACTCAAAATTGTCACCCCAAAAAACCCAAAGGGGTACCCCTTATATATTTTTTTGTCGGAAAAACATGTATTTCAGATCTTCTCGAAACTCTGGATTCTGAAAGGGGGCACTGAGACGTAGACAGTAGTGCAAGTGTGGTGTACCTAGAGCCTTCCAGAGCTGAACAGGAGCCAAAAACATAAAGACATGCCTCTTCCCAATTATTGAGCGCCGCCAGATAACCGGTCCGCAGACATAGTGGTATAGATGATATTTCACATTTAATATACATTTTCAGGGATTAAAACACCTCTGCTGTACTAGGCAAACTCAACCGCACACATTCATCTAACTTTTGAGAAACTCAAAATTGTCACCCCAAAAAACCCAAAGGGGTACCCCTTATATATTTTTTGTGTCGGAAAAACATGTATTTCAGATCTTCTCGAAACTCTGGATTCTGATAAGGGGCACTGAGACGTAGACAGTAGTGCAAGTGTGGTGGTCCTAGAGCCTTCCAGAGCTGAACAGGAGCCAAAAACATAAAGACATGCCTCTTTCCAATTATTGAGCACCGCCAAAAAAAAAAGTCCGCAGACATAGTCTTTATAGATGATATTTCACATTTAATATATATTTTCATGGATTAAAACACCACTGCTGTACTAGGCAAACTCAACCGCAGACATTCATCTAACTTTTGAGAAACTCAAAATTGTCACCCCAAAAAACCCAAAGGGGTACCCCTTATATATTTTTTTGTCGGAAAAACATGTATTTCAGATCTTCTCGAAACTCTGGATACTGAAAGGGGGCACTGAGACGTAGACAGTAGTGCAAGTGTGGTGGACCTAGAGCCTTCCAGAGCTGAACAGGAGCCAAAAACATAAAGACATGCCTCTTCCCAATTATTGAGCGCCGCCAGATAACTGGTCCGCAGACATAGTCTTTATAGATGATATTTCACATTTAATATACATTTTCATGGATTAAAACAACACTGCTGTACTAGGCAAACTCAACCGCACACATTCATCTAACTTTTGAGAAACTCAAAATTGTCACCCCAAAAAACCCAAAGGGGTACCCCTTATATATTTTTTGTGTCGGAAAAACATGCATTTCAGATCTTCTCAAAACTCTGGATTCTGATAGGGGGCACTGAGACGTAGACAGTAGTGCAAGTGTGGTGGTCCTAGAGCCTTCCAGAGCTGAACAGGAGCCAAAAACATAAAGACATGCCTCTTCCCAATTATTGAGCGCCGCCAGATAACCGGTCCGCAGACATAGTGGTATAGATGATATTTCACAATTAATATACATTTTCAGGGATTAAAACACCTCTGCTGTACTAGGCAAACTCAACCGCACACATTCATCTAACTTTTGAGAAACTCAAAATTGTCACCCCAAAAAACCTTACCCCTTATATATTTTTTGTGTCGGAAAAACATGTATTTCAGATCTTCTCGAAACTCTGGATTCTGAAAGGGGGCACTGAGACGTATACAGTAGTGCAAGTGTGGTGGTCCTAGAGCCTTCCAGAGCTGAACAGGAGCCAAAAACATAAAGACATGCCTCTTTCCAATTATTGAGCACCGCCAAAAAAACTGTCCGCAGACATAGTCTTTATAGATGATATTTCACATTTAATATACATTTTCATGGATTAAAACACCACTGCTGTACTAGGCAAACTCAACCGCACACATTCATCTAACTTTTGAGAAACTCAAAATTGTCACCCCAAAAAACCCAAAGGGGTACCCCTTATATATTTTTTTGTCGGAAAAACATGTATTTCAGATCTTCTCGAAACTCTGGATTCTGAAAGGGGGCACTGAGACGTAGACAGTAGTGCAAGTGTGGTGTACCTAGAGCCTTCCAGAGCTGAACAGGAGCCAAAAACATAAAGACATGCCTCTTCCCAATTATTGAGCGCCGCCAGATAACCGGTCCGCAGACATAGTGGTATAGATGATATTTCACATTTAATATACATTTTCAGGGATTAAAACACCTCTGCTGTACTAGGCAAACTCAACCGCACACATTCATCTAACTTTTGAGAAACTCAAAATTGTCACCCCAAAAAACCCAAAGGGGTACCCCTTATATATTTTTTGTGTCGGAAAAACATGTATTTCAGATCTTCTCGAAACTCTGGATTCTGATAAGGGGCACTGAGACGTAGACAGTAGTGCAAGTGTGGTGGTCCTAGAGCCTTCCAGAGCTGAACAGGAGCCAAAAACATAAAGACATGCCTCTTTCCAATTATTGAGCACCGCCAAAAAAAACTGTCCGCAGACATAGTCTTTATAGATGATATTTCACATTTAATATACATTTTCATGGATTAAAACACCACTGCTGTACTAGGCAAACTCAACCGCACACATTCATCTAACTTTTGAGAAACTCAAAATTGTCACCCCAAAAAACCCAAAGGGGTACCCCTTATATATTTTTTTGTCGGAAAAACATGTATTTCAGATCTTCTCGAAACTCTGGATACTGAAAGGGGGCACTGAGACGTAGACAGTAGTGCAAGTGTGGTGGACCTAGAGCCTTCCAGAGCTGAACAGGAGCCAAAAACATAAAGACATGCCTCTTCCCAATTATTGAGCGCCGCCAGATAACTGGTCCGCAGACATAGTCTTTATAGATGATATTTCACATTTAATATACATTTTCATGGATTAAAACAACACTGCTGTACTAGGCAAACTCAACCGCACACATTCATCTAACTTTTGAGAAACTCAAAATTGTCACCCCAAAAAACCCAAAGGGGTACCCCTTATATATTTTTTGTGTCGGAAAAACATGCATTTCAGATCTTCTCAAAACTCTGGATTCTGATAGGGGGCACTGAGACGTAGACAGTAGTGCAAGTGTGGTGGTCCTAGAGCCTTCCAGAGCTGAACAGGAGCCAAAAACATAAAGACATGCCTCTTCCCAATTATTGAGCGCCGCCAGATAACCGGTCCGCAGACATAGTGGTATAGATGATATTTCACAATTAATATACATTTTCAGGGATTAAAACACCTCTGCTGTACTAGGCAAACTCAACCGCACACATTCATCTAACTTTTGAGAAACTCAAAATTGTCACCCCAAAAAACCTTACCCCTTATATATTTTTTGTGTCGGAAAAACATGTATTTCAGATCTTCTCGAAACTCTGGATTCTGAAAGGGGGCACTGAGACGTATACAGTAGTGCAAGTGTGGTGGTCCTAGAGCCTTCCAGAGCTGAACAGGAGCCAAAAACATAAAGACATGCCTCTTTCCAATTATTGAGCACCGCCAAAAAAACTGTCCGCAGACATAGTCTTTATAGATGATATTTCACATTTAATATACATTTTCATGGATTAAAACACCACTGCTGTACTAGGCAAACTCAACCGCACACATTCATCTAACTTTTGAGAAACTCAAAATTGTCACCCCAAAAAACCCAAAGGGGTACCCCTTATATATTTTTTTGTCGGAAAAACATGTATTTCAGATCTTCTCGAAACTCTGGATTCTGAAAGGGGGCACTGAGACGTAGACAGTAGTGCAAGTGTGGTGTACCTAGAGCCTTCCAGAGCTGAACAGGAGCCAAAAACATAAAGACATGCCTCTTCCCAATTATTGAGCGCCGCCAGATAACCGGTCCGCAGACATAGTGGTATAGATGATATTTCACATTTAATATACATTTTCAGGGATTAAAACACCTCTGCTGTACTAGGCAAACTCAACCGCACACATTCATCTAACTTTTGAGAAACTCAAAATTGTCACCCCAAAAAACCCAAAGGGGTACCCCTTATATATTTTTTGTGTCGGAAAAACATGTATTTCAGATCTTCTCGAAACTCTGGATTCTGATAAGGGGCACTGAGACGTAGACAGTAGTGCAAGTGTGGTGGTCCTAGAGCCTTCCAGAGCTGAACAGGAGCCAAAAACATAAAGACATGCCTCTTTCCAATTATTGAGCACCGCCAAAAAAAAAAGTCCGCAGACATAGTCTTTATAGATGATATTTCACATTTAATATATATTTTCATGGATTAAAACACCACTGCTGTACTAGGCAAACTCAACCGCACACATTCATCTAACTTTTGAGAAACTCAAAATTGTCACCCCAAAAAACCCAAAGGGGTACCCCTTATATATTTTTTTGTCGGAAAAACATGTATTTCAGATCTTCTCGAAACTCTGGATACTGAAAGGGGGCACTGAGACGTAGACAGTAGTGCAAGTGTAGTGGACCTAGAGCCTTCCAGAGCTGAACAGGAGCCAAAAACATAAAGACATGCCTCTTCCCAATTATTGAGCGCCGCCAGATAACTGGTCCGCAGACATAGTGGTATAGATGATATTTCACATTTAATATACATTTTCAGGGATTAAAACACCTCTGCTGTACTAGGCAAACTCAACCGCACACATTCATCTAACTTTTGAGAAACTCAAAATTGTCACCCCAAAAAACCCAAAGGGGTACCCCTTATATATTTTTTGTGTCGGAAAAACATGCATTTCAGATCTTCTCAAAACTCTGGATTCTGATAGGGGGCACTGAGACGTAGACAGTAGTGCAAGTGTGGTGGTCCTAGAGCCTTCCAGAGCTGAACAGGAGCCAAAAACATAAAGACATGCCTCTTTACAATTATTGAGCACCGCCAAAAAAACAGTCCGCAGACATAGTCTTTATAGATGGTATTTCACATTTAATATACATTTTCATGGATTAAAACAACACTGCTGTACTAGGCAAACTCAACCGCACACATTCATCTAACTTTTGAGAAACTCAAAATTGTCACCCCAAAAAACCCAAAGGGGTACCCCTTATATATTTTTTTGTCGGAAAAACATGTATTTCAGATCTTCTCGAAACTCTGGATTCTGATATGGGGCACTGAGACGTAGACAGTAGTGCAAGTGTGGTGGTCCTAGAGCCTTCTAGAGCTGAACAGGAGCCAAAAACATAAAGACATGCCTCTTCCCAATTATTGAGCGCCGCCAGATAACCTGTCCGCAGACATAGTGGTATAGATGATATTTCACATTTAATATACATTTTCATGGATTAAAACACCTCTGCTGTACTAGGCAAACTCAACCGCACACATTCATCTAACTTTTGAGAAACTCAAAATTGTCACCCCAAAAAACCCAAAGGGGTACCCCTTATATATTTTTTTGTCGGAAAAACATGTATTTCAGATCTTCTCGAAACTCTGGATTCTGAAAGGGGGCACTGAGACGTAGACAGTAGTGCAAGTGTGGTGTACCTAGAGCCTTCCAGAGCTGAACAGGAGCCAAAAACATAAAGACATGCCTCTTCCCAATTATTGAGCGCCGCCAGATAACCGGTCCGCAGACATAGTGGTATAGATGATATTTCACATTTAATATACATTTTTAGGGATTAAAACACCTCTGCTGTACTAGGCAAACTCAACCGCACACATTCATCTAACTTTTGAGAAACTCAAAATTGTCACCCCAAAAAACCCAAAGGGGTACCCCTTATATATTTTTTGTGTCGGAAAAACATGTATTTCAGATCTTCTCGAAACTCTGGATTCTGATAAGGGGCACTGAGACGTAGACAGTAGTGCAAGTGTGGTGGTCCTAAAGCCTTCCAGAGCTGAACAGGAGCCAAAAACATAAAGACATGCCTCTTTCCAATTATTGAGCACCGCCAAAAAAAAAAGTCAGCAGACATAGTCTTTATAGATGATATTTCACATTTAATATATATTTTCATGGATTAAAACACCACTGCTGTACTAGGCAAACTCAACCGCACACATTCCTCTAACTTTTGAGAAACTCAAAATTGTCACCCCAAAAAACCCAAAGGGGTACCCCTTATATATTTTTTTGTCGGAAAAACATGTATTTCAGATCTTCTCGAAACTCTGGATACTGAAAGGGGGCACTGAGACGTAGACAGTATTGCAAGTGTGGTGTACCTAGAGCCTTCCAGAGCTGAACAGGAGCCAAAAACATAAAGACATGCCTCTTTCCAATTATTGAGCACCGCCAAAAAAAAAAGTCAGCAGACATAGTCTTTATAGATGATATTTCACATTTAATATATATTTTCATGGATTAAAACACCACTGCTGTACTAGGCAAACTCAACCGCACACATTCATCTAATTTTTGAGAAACTCAAAATTGTCACCCCAAAAAACCCAAAGGGGTACCCCTTATATATTTTTTTGTCGGAAAAACATGTATTTCAGATCTTCTCGAAACTCTGGATACTGAAAGGGGGCACTGAGACGTAGACAGTAGTGCAAGTGTAGTGGACCTAGAGCCTTCCAGAGCTGAACAGGAGCCAAAAACATAAAGACATGCCTCTTCCCAATTATTGAGCGCCGCCAGATAACTGGTCCGCAGACATAGTGGTATAGATGATATTTCACATTTAATATACATTTTCAGGGATTAAAACACCTCTGCTGTACTAGGCAAACTCAACCGCACACATTCATCTAACTTTTGAGAAACTCAAAATTGTCACCCCAAAAAACCCAAAGGGGTACCCCTTATATATTTTTTGTGTCGGAAAAACATGCATTTCAGATCTTCTCAAAACTCTGGATTCTGATAGGGGGCACTGAGACGTAGACAGTAGTGCAAGTGTGGTGGTCCTAGAGCCTTCCAGAGCTGAACAGGAGCCAAAAACATAAAGACATGCCTCTTTACAATTATTGAGCGCCGCCAGATAACCTGTCCGCAGACATAGTGGTATAGATGATATTTCACATTTAATATACATTTTCATGGATTAAAACACCTCTGCTGTACTAGGCAAACTCAACCGCACACATTCATCTAACTTTTGAGAAACTCAAAATTGTCACCCCAAAAAACCCAAAGGGGTACCCCTTATATATTTTTTGTGTCGGAAAAACATGTATTTCAGATCTTCTCGAAACTCTGGATTCTGAAAGGGGGCACTGAGACGTAGACAGTAGTGCAAGTGTGGTGGTCCTAGAGCCTTCCAGAGCTGAACAGGAGCCAAAAACATAAAGACATGCCTCTTTCCAATTATTGAGCACCGCCAAAAAAACTGTCCGCAGACATAGTCTTTATAGATGATATTTCACATTTAATATACATTTTCATGGATTAAAACACCACTGCTGTACTAGGCATACTCAACCGCACACATTCATCTAACTTTTGAGAAACTCAAAATTGTCACCCCAAAAAACCCAAAGGGGTACCCCTTATATATTTTTTTGTCGGAAAAACATGTATTTCAGATCTTCTCGAAACTCTGGATTCTGAAAGGGGGCACTAAGACGTAGACAGTAGTGCAAGTGTGGTGGACCTAGAGCCTTCCAGAGCTGAACAGGAGCCAAAAACATAAAGACATGCCTCTTCCCAATTATTGAGCGCCGCCAGATAACCGGTCCGCAGACATAGTGGTATAGATGATATTTCACATTTAATATACATTTTCAGGGATTAAAACACCTCTGCTGTACTAGGCAAACTCAACCGCACACATTCATCTAACTTTTGAGAAACTCAAAATTGTCACCCCAAAAAACCCAAAGGGGTACCCCTTATATATTTTTTGTGTCGGAAAAACATGTATTTCAGATCTTCTCGAAACTCTGGATTCTGATAAGGGGCACTGAGACGTAGACAGTAGTGCAAGTGTGGTGGTCCTAGAGCCTTCCAGAGCTGCACAGAAGCCAAAAACATAAAGACATGCCTCTTCCCAATTATTGAGCGCCGCCAGATAACCGGTCCGCAGACATAGTGGTATACATGATATTTCACATTTAATATACATTTTCAGGGATTAAAACACGTCTGCTGTACTAGGCAAACTCAACTGCACACATTCATCTAACTTTTGAGAAACTCAAAATTGTCACCCCAAAAAACCCAAAGGGGTACCCCTTATATATTTTTTGTGTCGGAAAAACATGTATTTCAGATCTTCTCGAAACTCTGGATTCTGAAAGGGGGCACTGAGACGTAGACAGTAGTGCAAGTGTGGTGGTCCTAGAGCCTTCCAGAGCTGAACAGGAGCCAAAAACATAAAGACATGCCTCTTTCCAATTATTGAGCACCGCCAAAAAAACTGTCCGCAGACATAGTCTTTATAGATGATATTTCACATTTAATATACATTTTCATGGATTAAAACACCACTGCTGTACTAGGCAAACTCAACCGCACACATTCATCTAACTTTTGAGAAACTCAAAATTGTCACCCCAAAAAACCCAAAGGGGTACCCCTTATATATTTTTTTGTCGGAAAAACATGTATTTCAGATCTTCTCGAAACTCTGGATTCTGAAAGGGGGCACTGAGACGTAGACAGTAGTGCAAGTGTGGTGTACCTAGAGCCTTCCAGAGCTGAACAGGAGCCAAAAACATAAAGACATGCCTCTTCCCAATTATTGAGCGCCGCCAGATAACCGGTCCGCAGACATAGTGGTATAGATGATATTTCACATTTAATATACATTTTCAGGGATTAAAACACCTCTGCTGTACTAGGCAAACTCAACCGCACACATTCATCTAACTTTTGAGAAACTCAAAATTGTCACCCCAAAAAACCCAAAGGGGTACCCCTTATATATTTTTTGTGTCGGAAAAACATGTATTTCAGATCTTCTCGAAACTCTGGATTCTGATAAGGGGCACTGAGACGTAGACAGTAGTGCAAGTGTGGTGGTCCTAGAGCCTTCCAGAGCTGAACAGGAGCCAAAAACATAAAGACATGCCTCTTTCCAATTATTGAGCACCGCCAAAAAAAAAAGTCCGCAGACATAGTCTTTATAGATGATATTTCACATTTAATATATATTTTCATGGATTAAAACACCACTGCTGTACTAGGCAAACTCAACCGCAGACATTCATCTAACTTTTGAGAAACTCAAAATTGTCACCCCAAAAAACCCAAAGGGGTACCCCTTATATATTTTTTGTGTCGGAAAAACATGTTTTTCAGATCTTCTCGAAACTCTGGATTCTGATAGGGGGCACTGAGACGTAGACAGTAGTGCAAGTGTGGTGGTCCTAGAGCCTTCCAGAGCTGAACAGGAGCCAAAAACATAAAGACATGCCTCTTCCCAATTATTGAGCACCGCCAGATAACCGGTCCGCAGACATAGTGGTATACATGATATTTCACATTTAATATACATTTTCAGGGATTAAAACACCTCTGCTGTACTAGGCAAACCCAACCGCACACATTCATCTAACTTTTGAGAAACTCAAAATTGTCACCCCAAAAAACTACCCCTTATATATTTTTTGTGTCGGAAAAACATGCATTTCAGATCTTCTCAAAACTCTGGATTCTGATAGGGGGCACTGAGACGTAGACAGTAGTGCAAGTGTGGTGGTCCTAGAGCCTTCCAGAGCTGAACAGGAGCCAAAAACATAAAGACATGCCTCTTCCCAATTATTGAGCGCCGCCAGATAACCGGTCCGCAGACATAGTGGTATAGATGATATTTCACAATTAATATACATTTTCAGGGATTAAAACACCTCTGCTGTACTAGGCAAACTCAACCGCACACATTCATCTAACTTTTGAGAAACTCAAAATTGTCACCCCAAAAAACCCAAAGGGGTACCCCTTATATATTTTTTGTGTCGGAAAAACATGTATTTCAGATCTTCTCGAAACTCTGGATTCTGAAAGGGGGCACTGAGACGTATACAGTAGTGCAAGTGTGGTGGTCCTAGAGCCTTCCAGAGCTGAACAGGAGCCAAAAACATAAAGACATGCCTCTTTCCAATTATTGAGCACCGCCAAAAAAACTGTCCGCAGACATAGTCTTTATAGATGATATTTCACATTTAATATACATTTTCATGGATTAAAACACCACTGCTGTACTAGGCAAACTCAACCGCACACATTCATCTAACTTTTGAGAAACTCAAAATTGTCACCCCAAAAAACCCAAAGGGGTACCCCTTATATATTTTTTTGTCGGAAAAACATGTATTTCAGATCTTCTCGAAACTCTGGATTCTGAAAGGGGGCACTGAGACGTAGACAGTAGTGCAAGTGTGGTGTACCTAGAGCCTTCCAGAGCTGAACAGGAGCCAAAAACATAAAGACATGCCTCTTCCCAATTATTGAGCGCCGCCAGATAACCGGTCCGCAGACATAGTGGTATAGATGATATTTCACATTTAATATACATTTTCAGGGATTAAAACACCTCTGCTGTACTAGGCAAACTCAACCGCACACATTCATCTAACTTTTGAGAAACTCAAAATTGTCACCCCAAAAAACCCAAAGGGGTACCCCTTATATATTTTTTGTTTCGGAAAAACATGTATTTCAGATCTTCTCGAAACTCTGGATTCTGATAAGGGGCACTGAGACGTAGACAGTAGTGCAAGTGTGGTGGTCCTAGAGCCTTCCAGAGCTGAACAGGAGCCAAAAACATAAAGACATGCCTCTTTCCAATTATTGAGCACCGCCAAAAAAAAAAGTCTGCAGACATAGTCTTTATAGATGATATTTCACATTTAATATATATTTTCATGGATTAAAACACCACTGCTGTACTAGGCAAACTCAACCGCACACATTCATCTAACTTTTGAGAAACTCAAAATTGTCACCCCAAAAAACCCAAAGGGGTACCCCTTATATATTTTTTTGTCGGAAAAACATGTATTTCAGATCTTCTCGAAACTCTGGATACTGAAAGGGGGCACTGAGACGTAGACAGTAGTGCAAGTGTAGTGGACCTAGAGCCTTCCAGAGCTGAACAGGAGCCAAAAACATAAAGACATGCCTCTTCCCAATTATTGAGCGCCGCCAGATAACTGGTCCGCAGACATAGTGGTATACATGATATTTCACATTTAATATACATTTTCAGGGATTAAAACACCTCTGCTGTACTAGGCAAACTCAACCGCACACATTCATCTAACTTTTGAGAAACTCAAAATTGTCACCCCAAAAAACCCAAAGGGGTACCCCTTATATATTTTTTGTGTCGGAAAAACATGCATTTCAGATCTTCTCAAAACTCTGGATTCTGATAGGGGGCACTGAGACGTAGACAGTAGTGCAAGTGTGGTGGTCCTAGAGCCTTCCAGAGCTGAACAGGAGCCAAAAACATAAAGACATGCCTCTTTACAATTATTGAGCACCGCCAAAAAAACAGTCCGCAGACATAGTCTTTATAGATGATATTTCACATTTAATATACATTTTCATGGATTAAAACAACACTGCTGTACTAGGCAAACTCAACCGCACACATTCATCTAACTTTTGAGAAACTCAAAATTGTCACCCCAAAAAACCCAAAGGGGTACCCCTTATATATTTTTTTGTCGGAAAAACATGTATTTCAGATCTTCTCGAAACTCTGGATTCTGATATGGGGCACTGAGACGTAGACAGTAGTGCAAGTGTGGTGGTCCTAGAGCCTTCTAGAGCTGAACAGGAGCCAAAAACATAAAGACATGCCTCTTCCCAATTATTGAGCGCCGCCAGATAACCTGTCCGCAGACATAGTGGTATAGATGATATTTCACATTTAATATACATTTTCATGGATTAAAACACCTCTGCTGTACTAGGCAAACTCAACCGCACACATTCATCTAACTTTTGAGAAACTCAAAATTGTCACCCCAAAAAACCCAAAGGGGTACCCCTTATATATTTTTTGTGTCGGAAAAACATGTATTTCAGATCTTCTCGAAACTCTGGATTCTGAAAGGGGGCACTGAGACGTAGACAGTAGTGCAAGTGTGGTGGTCCTAGAGCCTTCCAGAGCTGAACAGGAGCCAAAAACATAAAGACATGCCTCTTTCCAATTATTGAGCACCGCCAAAAAAACTGTCCGCAGACATAGTCTTTATAGATGATATTTCACATTTAATATACATTTTCATGGATTAAAACACCACTGCTGTACTAGGCAAACTCAACCGCACACATTCATCTAACTTTTGAGAAACTCAAAATTGTCACCCCAAAAAACCCAAAGGGGTACCCCTTATATATTTTTTGTGTCGGAAAAACATGTATTTCAGATCTTCTCGAAACTCTGGATTCTGAAAGGGGGCACTAAGACGTAGACAGTAGTGCAAGTGTGGTGGACCTAGAGCCTTCCAGAGCTGAACAGGAGCCAAAAACATAAAGACATGCCTCTTCCCAATTATTGAGCGCCGCCAGATAACCGGTCCGCAGACATAGTGGTATACATGATATTTCACATTTAATATACATTTTCAGGGATTAAAACACGTCTGCTGTACTAGGCAAACTCAACTGCACACATTCATCTAACTTTTGAGAAACTCAAAATTGTCACCCCAAAAAACCCAAAGGGGTACCCCTTATATATTTTTTGTGTCGGAAAAACATGCATTTCAGATCTTCTCAAAACTCTGGATTCTGATAGGGGGCACTGAGACGTAGACAGTAGTGCAAGTGTGGTGGTCCTAGAGCCTTCCAGAGCTGAACAGGAGCCAAAAACATAAAGACATTCCTCTTTCCAATTATTGAGCACCGCCAAAAAAACTGTCCGCAGACATAGTCTTTATAGATGATATTTCACATTTAATATACATTTTCATGGATTAAAACACCACTGCTGTACTAGGCAAACTCAACCGCACACATTCATCTAACTTTTGAGAAACTCAAAATTGTCACCCCAAAAAACCCAAAGGGGTACCCCTTATATATTTTTTTGTCGGAAAAACATGTATTTCAGATCTTCTCGAAACTCTGGATTCTGAAAGGGGGCACTGAGACGTAGACAGTAGTGCAAGTGTGGTGTACCTAGAGCCTTCCAGAGCTGAACAGGAGCCAAAAACATAAAGACATGCCTCTTCCCAATTATTGAGCGCCGCCAGATAACCGGTCCGCAGACATAGTGGTATAGATGATATTTCACATTTAATATACATTTTCAGGGATTAAAACACCTCTGCTGTACTAGGCAAACTCAACCGCACACATTCATCTAACTTTTGAGAAACTCAAAATTGTCACCCCAAAAAACCCAAAGGGGTACCCCTTATATATTTTTTGTGTCGGAAAAACATGTATTTCAGATCTTCTCGAAACTCTGGATTCTGATAAGGGGCACTGAGACGTAGACAGTAGTGCAAGTGTGGTGGTCCTAAAGCCTTCCAGAGCTGAACAGGAGCCAAAAACATAAAGACATGCCTCTTTCCAATTATTGAGCACCGCCAAAAAAAAAAGTCAGCAGACATAGTCTTTATAGATGATATTTCACATTTAATATATATTTTCATGGATTAAAACACCACTGCTGTACTAGGCAAACTCAACCGCACACATTCCTCTAACTTTTGAGAAACTCAAAATTGTCACCCCAAAAAACCCAAAGGGGTACCCCTTATATATTTTTTTGTCGGAAAAACATGTATTTCAGATCTTCTCGAAACTCTGGATACTGAAAGGGGGCACTGAGACGTAGACAGTAGTGCAAGTGTGGTGGACCTAGAGCCTTCCAGAGCTGAACAGGAGCCAAAAACATAAAGACATGCCTCTTCCCAATTATTGAGCACCGCCAAAAAAACAGTCCGCAGACATAGTCTTTATAGATGATATTTCACATTTAATATACATTTTCATGGATTAAAACAACACTGCTGTACTAGGCAAACTCAACCGCACACATTCATCTAACTTTTGAGAAACTCAAAATTGTCACCCCAAAAAACCCAAAGGGGTACCCCTTATATATTTTTTGTGTCGGAAAAACATGCATTTCAGATCTTCTCAAAACTCTGGATTCTGATAGGGGGCACTGAGACGTAGACAGTAGTGCAAGTGTGGTGGTCCTAGAGCCTTCCAGAGCTGAACAGGAGCCAAAAACATAAAGACATGCCTCTTTACAATTATTGAGCACCGCCAAAAAAACAGTCCGCAGACATAGTGGTATAGATGATATTTCACATTTAATATACATTTTCAGGGATTAAAACACCTCTGCTGTACTAGGCAAACTCAACCGCACACATTCATCTAACTTTTGAGAAACTCAAAATTGTCACCCCAAAAAACCCAAAGGGGTACCCCTTATATATTTTTTGTGTCGGAAAAACATGTATTTCAGATCTTCTCGAAACTCTGGATTCTGATAAGGGGCACTGAGACGTAGACAGTAGTGCAAGTGTGGTGGTCCTAGAGCCTTCCAGAGCTGAACAGGAGCCAAAAACATAAAGACATGCCTCTTTCCAATTATTGAGCACCGCCAGATAACCTGTCCGCAGACATAGTGGTATAGATGATATTTCACATTTAATATACATTTTCATGGATTAAAACAACACTGCTGTACTAGGCAAACTCAACCGCACACATTCATCTAACTTTTGAGAAACTCAAAATTGTCACCCCAAAAAACCCAAAGGGGTACCCCTTATATAATTTTTGTGTCGGAAAAACATGTTTTTCAGATCTTCTCGAAACTCTGGATTCTGATAGGGGGCACTGAGACGTAGACAGTAGTGCAAGTGTGGTGGTCCTAGAGCCTTCCAGAGCTGAACAGGAGCCAAAAACATAAAGACATGCCTCTTCCCAATTATTGAGCACCGCCAGATAACCGGTCCGCAGACATAGTGGTATACATGATATTTCACATTTAATATACATTTTCAGGGATTAAAACACCTCTGCTGTACTAGGCAAACTCAACCGCACACATTCATCTAACTTTTGAGAAACTCAAAATTGTCACCCCAAAAAACCCAAAGGGGCACCCCTTATATTTTGTTTTGTCTGAAAAACATGTATTTCAGATCTTCTCGAAACTCTGGATTCTGAAAGGGGGCACTGAGACGTAGACAGTAGTGCAAGTGTGGTGGACCTAGAGCCTTCCAGAGCTGAACAGGAGCCAAAAACATAAAGACATGCCTCTTCCCAATTATTGAGCGCCGCCAGATAACCGGTCCGCAGACATAGTGGTATAGATGATATTTCACAATTAATATACATTTTCAGGGATTAAAACACCTCTGCTGTACTAGGCAAACTCAACCGCACACATTCATCTAACTTTTGAGAAACTCAAAATTGTCAACCCAAAAAACCCAAAGGGGTACCCCTTATATATTTTTTTGTGTCGGAAAAACATGCATTTCAGATCTTCTCAAATCTCTGGATTCTGATAGGGGGCACTGAGACGTAGACAGTAGTGCAAGTGTGGTGGTCCTAGAGCCTTCCAGAGCTGAACAGGAGCCAAAAACATAAAGACATGCCTCTTTCCAATTATTGAGCACCGCCAAAAAAACTGTCCGCAGACATAGTCTTTATAGATGATATTTCACATTTAATATACATTTTCATGGATTAAAACACCACTGCTGTACTAGGCAAACTCAACCACACACATTCATCTAACTTTTGAGTAATATAAGTGCTTAATTTGCATAGAAAACGCAGTGTCCATGGGCCCCTTATTTGGGTGCCACTGCATAAATTGGAAATGGGATGACTTTGTGTTTCGGCTCCTGTTCAGCTCCTGAGGGCTCTAGGGCCACCAGACTTTCGCTCCAGTGTACGCTTCCGTGCCCCCTATGGGAATCCAGAGATTCAAGAAGATCAGAGAAACTCAAAATTGTCACGCCAAAAAACCCAAAGAGGTACGTACCCCTTATATATTTTTTTGTCGGAAAAACATGTATTTCAGATCTTCTCGAAACTCTGGATTCTGATCGGGGGCACTGAGACGTAGACAGTAGTGCAAGTGTGGTGGTCCTAGAGCCTTCCAGAGCTGAACAGGAGCCAAAAACATAAAGACATGCCTCTTCCCAATTATTGAGCGCCGCCAGATAACCGGTCCGCAGACATAGTGGTATAGATGATATTTCACATTTAATATACATTTTCAGGGATTAAAACACCTCTGCTGTACTAGGCAAACTCAACCGCACACATTCATCTAACTTTTGAGAAACTCAAAATTGTCACCCCAAAAAACCCAAAGGGGTACCCCTTATTTATTTTTTGTGTCGGAAAAACATGTATTTCAGATCTTCTCGAAACTCTGGATTCTGATAAGGGGCACTGAGACATAGACAGTAGTGCAAGTGTGGTGGTCCTAGAGCCTTCCAGAGCTGCACAGGAGCCAAAAACATAAAGACATGCCTCTTCCTAATTATTGAGCGCCGCCAGATAACCGGTCCGCAGACATAGTGGTATACATGATATTTCACATTTAATATACATTTTCAGGGATTAAAACACCTCTGCTGTACTAGGCAAACTCAACCGCACACATTTATCTAACTTTTGAGTAATATAAGTGCTTAATTTGCATAGAAAAAGCAGTGTCCATGGGCCCCTTATTTGGGTGCCACTGCATAAATTTGAAATGGGATGACTTTGTGTTTCGGCTCCTGTTCAGCTCCTGAGGGCTCTAGGGCCACCAGACTTGCGCTCCAGTGTACGCTTCTGTGCCCCCTATGGGAATCCAGAGATTCGAGAAGATCAGAGAAACTCAAAATTGTCACGCCAAAAAACCCAAAGGGGTACGTACCCCTTATATATTTTTTGTGTCGGAAAAACATGTATTTCAGATCTTCTCAAAACTCTGGATTCTGATAGGGGGCACTGAGACGTAGACAGTAGTGCAAGTGTGGTGGTCCTAGAGCCTTCCAGAGCTGCACAGGAGCCAAAAACATAAAGACATGCCTCTTCCTAATTATTGAGCGCCGCCAGATAACCGGTCCGCAGACATAGTGGTATACATGATATTTCACATTTAATATACATTTTCAGGGATTAAAACACCTCTGCTGTACTAGGCAAACTCAACCGCACACATTTATCTAACTTTTGAGTAATATAAGTGCTTAATTTGCATAGAAAAAGCAGTGTCCATGGGCCCCTTATTTGGGTGCCACTGCATAAATTTGAAATGGGATGACTTTGTGTTTCGGCTCCTGTTCAGCTCCTGAGGGCTCTAGGGCCACCAGACTTGCGCTCCAGTGTACGCTTCTGTGCCCCCTATGGGAATCCAGAGATTCGAGAAGATCAGAGAAACTCAAAATTGTCACGCCAAAAAACCCAAAGGGGTACGTACCCCTTATATATTTTTTGTGTCGGAAAAACATGTATTTCAGATCTTCTCAAAACTCTGGATTCTGATAGGGGGCACTGAGACGTAGACAGTAGTGCAAGTGTGGTGGTCCTAGAGCCTTCCAGAGCTGAACAGGAGCCAAAAACATAGACATGCCTCTTTCCAATTAATGAGCACGGCCAAAAAAACTGTCCGCAGACATAGTCTTTATAGATGATATTTCACATTTAATATACATTTTCATGGATTAAAACACCACTGCTGTACTAGGCAAACTCAACCGCACACATTCATCTAACTTTTGAGAAACTCAAAATTGTCACCCCAAAAAACCCAAAGGGGTACCCCTTATATATTTTTTGTGTCGGAAAAACATGTATTTCAGATCTTCTCAAAACTCTGGATTCTGAAAGGGGGCATTGAGACGTAGACAGTAGCGCAAGTGTGGTGGACCTAGAGCCTTGCAGAGCTGAACAGGAGCCAAAAACATAAAGACATGCCTCTTCCCAATTATTGAGCGCCGCCAGATAACCGGTCCGCAGACATAGTGGTATAGATGATATTTCACATTTAATATACATTTTCAGGGATTAAAACACCTCTGCTGTACTAGGCAAACTCAACCGCACACATTCATCTAACTTTTTGAATAATATGAGTGCTTAATTTGCATAGAAAAAGCAGTGTCCATGGGCCCCTTATTTGGGCGCCACTGCATAAATTGGAAATGGGATGACTTTGTCTTTCGGCTCCTGTTCAGCTCCTGAGGGCTCTAGGGCCACCAGACTTGCGCTCCAGTGTACGCTTCCGTGCCCCCTATGGGAATCCAGAGATTCGAGAAGATCAGAGAATCTCAAAATTGTCACGCCAAAAAACCCAAAGGGGTACCCCTTATATATTTTTTGTGTCGGAAAAACATGTATTTCAGATCTTCTCGAAACTCTGGATTCTGAAAGGGGGCACTGAGACGTAGACAGTAGTGCAAGTGTGGTGGTCCTAGAGCCTTCCAGAGCTGAACAGGAGCCAAAAACATAAAGACATGCCTCTTTCCAATTATTGAGCACCGCCAAAAAAACTGTCCGCAGACATACAGGGAGTGCAGAATTATTAGGCAAATGAGTATGTTGACCACATCATCCTCGTTATGCATGTTGTCTTACTCCAAGCTGTATAGGCTGGAAAGCCTACTACCAATTAAGCATATTAGGTGATGTGCATCTCTGTAATGAGAAGGGGTGTGGTCTAATGACATCAACACCCTATATCAGGTGTGCATAATTATTAGGCAACTTCCTTTCCTTTGGCAAAATGGGTCAAAAGAAGGACTTGACAGGCTCAGAAAAGTCAAAAATAGTGAGATATATAACAGAGGGATGCAGCAGTCTTAAAATAGCCAAGCTTCTGAAACGTGATCATCAAACAATCAAGCGTTTCATTCAAAATAGTCAACAGGGTCGCAAGAAGCGTGTGGAAAAACCAAGGCGCAAAATAACTGCCCGTGAACTGAGAAAAGTCAACCGTGCAGCTGCCAAGATGCCACTTGCCACCAGTTTGGCCATATTTCAGAGCTGCAACATCACTGGAGTGCCCAAAAGCACAAGGTGTGCAATACTCAGAGACATGGCCAAGGTAAGAAAGGCAGAAAGTCGACCACCACTGAACAAGACACACAAGCTGAAACATCAAGACTGGGCCAAGAAATATCTCAAGACTGATTTTTCTAAGGTTTTATGGACTGATGAAATGAGAGTGAGTCTTGATGGGCCAGATGGATGGGCCCGTGGCTGGATTGGTAAAGGGCAGAGAGCTCCAGTCCGACTCAGACGCCAGCAAGGTGGAGGTGGAGTACTGGTTTGGGCTGGTATCATCAAAGATGAGCTTGTGGGGCCTTTTCGGGTTGAGGATGGAGTCAAGCTCAACTCCCAGTCCTACTGCCAGTTTCTGGAAGACACCTTCTTCAAGCAGTGGTACACGAAGAAGTCTGCATCCTTCAAGAAAAACATGATTTTCATGCAGGACAATGCTCCATCACACGCGTCCAAGTACTCCACAGCGTGGCTGGCAAGAAAGGGTATAAAAGAAGAAAATCTAATGATATGGCCTCCTTGTTCACCTGATCTGAACCCCATTGAGAACCTGTGGTCCATCATCAAATGTGCGATTTACAAGGAGAGAAAACAGTACACCTCTCTGAACAGTGTCTGGGAGGCTGCGGTTGCTGCTGCACGCAATGTTGATGGTGAACAGATCAAAACACTGACAGAATCCATGGATGGCAGGCTTTTGAGTGTCCTTGCAAAGAAAGGTGGCTATATTGGTCACTGATTTGTTTTTGTTTGGTTTTTGAATGTCAGAAATGTATATTTGTGAATGTTGAGATGTTATATTGGTTTCACTGGTAAAAATAAATAATTGAAATGGGTATAAATTAGTTTTTTATTAAGTTGCCTAATAATTATGCACAGTAATAGTCACCTGCACACACAGATATCCCCCTAAAATAGCTAAAACTAAAAACTAAAACTTCCAAAAATATTCAGCTTTGATATTAATGAGTTTTTTGTGTTCAATGAGAACATGGTTGTTGTTCAATAATAAAATTAATCCTCAAAAATACAACTTGCCTAATAATTCTGCACTCCCTGTAGTCTTTATAGATGATATTTCACATTTAATATACATTTTCATGGATTAAAACACCACTGCTGTACTAGGCAAACTCAACCGCACACATTCATCTAACTTTTGAGAAACTCAAAATTGTCACCCCAAAAAACCCAAAGGGGTACCCCTTATATATTTTTTGTGTCGGAAAAACATGCATTTCAGATCTTCTCAAAACTCTGGATTCTGATAGGGGGCACTGAGACGTAGACAGTAGTGCAAGTGTGGTGGTCCTAGAGCCTTCCAGAGCTGAACAGGAGCCAAAAACATAAAGACATGCCTCTTCCCAATTATTGAGCGCCGCCAGATAACCGGTCCGCAGACATAGTGGTATAGATGATATTTCACAATTAATATACATTTTCAGGGATTAAAACACCTCTGCTGTACTAGGCAAACTCAAGCGCACACATTCATCTAACTTTTGAGAAACTCAAAATTGTCACCCCAAAAAACCCAAAGGGGTACCCCTTATATATTTTTTGTGTCGGAAAAACATGCATTTCAGATCTTCTCAAAACTCTGGATTCTGATAGGGGGCACTGAGACGTAGACAGTAGTGCAAGTGTGGTGGTCCTAGAGCCTTCCAGAGCTGAACAGGAGCCAAAAACATAAAGACATGCCTCTTTCCAATTATTGAGCACCGCCAAAAAAACTGTCCGCAGACATAGTCTTTATAGATGATATTTCACATTTATTATACATTTTTATGGATTAAAACACCACTGCTGTACTAGGCAAACTCAACCGCACACATTCATCTAACTTTTGAGAAACTCAAAATTGTCACCCCAAAAAACCCAAAGGGGTACCCCTTATATATTTTTTGTGTCGGAAAAACATGTATTTCAGATCTTCTCGAAACTCTGGATTCTGATAAGGGGCACTGAGACGTAGACAGTAGTGCAAGTGTGGTGGTCCTAGAGCCTTCCAGAGCTGAACAGGAGCCAAAAACATAAAGACATGCCTCTTCCCAATTATTGAGCGCCGCCAGATAACCGGTCCGCAGACATAGTGGTATAGATGATTTTTCACATTTAATATACATTTTCAGGGATTAAAACACCTCTGCTGTACTAGGCAAACTCAACCGCACACATTCATCTAACTTTTGAGAAACTCAAAATTGTCACCCCAAAAAACCCAAAGGGGTACCCCTTATATATTTTTTGTGTCGGAAAAACATGTATTTCAGATCTTCTCGAAACTCTGGATTCTGATAGGGGGCACTGAGACGTAGACAGTAGTGCAAGTGTGGTGGTCCTAGAGCCTTCCAGAGCTGAACAGGAGCCAAAAACATAAAGACATGCCTCTTCCCAATTATTGAGCACCGCCAAATAACCGGTCCGCAGACATAGTCTTTATAGATGATATTTCACATTTAATATACATTTTCATGGATTAAAACACCACTGCTGTACTAGGCAAACTCAACCACACACATTCATCTAACTTTTGAGTAATATAAGTGCTTAATTTGCATAGAAAACGCAGTGTCCATGGGCCCCTTATTTGGGTGCCACTGCATAAATTGGAAATGGGATGACTTTGTGTTTCGGCTCCTGTTCAGCTCCTGAGGGCTCTAGGGCCACCAGACTTTCGCTCCAGTGTACGCTTCCGTGCCCCCTATGGGAATCCAGAGATTCGAGAAGATCAGAGAAACTCAAAATTGTCACGCCAAAAAACCCAAAGGGGTACGTACCCCTTATATATTTTTTTGTCTGAAAAACATGTATTTCAGATCTTCTCGAAACTCTGGATTCTGATCGGGGGCACTGAGACGTAGACAGTAGTGCAAGTGTGGTGGTCCTAGAGCCTTCCAGAGCTGAACAGGAGCCAAAAACATAAAGACATGCCTCTTCCCAATTATTGAGCGCCGCCAGATAACCGGTCCGCAGACATAGTGGTATAGATGATATTTCACATTTAATATACATTTTCAGGGATTAAAACACCTCTGCTGTACTAGGCAAACTCAACCGCACACATTCATCTAACTTTTGAGAAACTCAAAATTGTCACCCCAAAAAACCCAAAGGGGTACCCCTTATTTATTTTTTGTGTCGGAAAAACATGTATTTCAGATCTTCTCGAAACTCTGGATTCTGATAAGGGGCACTGAGACATAGACAGTAGTGCAAGTGTGGTGGTCCTAGAGCCTTCCAGAGCTGCACAGGAGCCAAAAACATAAAGACATGCCTCTTCCTAATTATTGAGCGCCGCCAGATAACCGGTTCGCAGACATAGTGGTATACATGATATTTCACATTTAATATACATTTTCAGGGATTAAAACACCTCTGCTGTACTAGGCAAACTCATCCACACACATTCATCTAACTTTTGAGTAATATAAGTGCTTAATTTGCATAGAAAACGCAGTGTCCATGGGCCCCTTATTTGGGTGCCACTGCATAAATTGGAAATGGGATGACTTTGTGTTTCGGCTCCTGTTCAGCTCCTGAGGGCTCTAGGGCCACCAGACTTTCGCTCCAGTGTACGCTTCCGTGCCCCCTATGGGAATCCAGAGATTCGAGAAGATCAGAGAAACTCAAAATTGTCACGCCAAAAAACCCAAAGGGGTACGTACCCCTTATATATTTTTTTGTCGGAAAAACATGTATTTCAGATCTTCTCGAAACTCTGGATTCTGATTGGGGGCACTGAGACGTAGACAGTAGTGCAAGTGTGGTGGTCCTAGAGCCTTCCAGAGCTGAACAGGAGCCAAAAACATAAAGACATGCCTCTTCCCAATTATTGAGCGCCGCCAGATAACCGGTCCGCAGACATAGTGGTATAGATGATATTTCACATTTAATATACATTTTCAGGGATTAAAACACCTCTGCTGTACTAGGCAAACTCAACCGCACACATTCATCTAACTTTTGAGAAACTCAAAATTGTCACCCCAAAAAACCCAAAGGGGTACCCCTTATTTATTTTTTGTGTCGGAAAAACATGTATTTCAGATCTTCTCGAAACTCTGGATTCTGATAAGGGGCACTGAGACATAGACAGTAGTGCAAGTGTGGTGGTCCTAGAGCCTTCCAGAGCTGCACAGGAGCCAAAAACATAAAGACATGCCTCTTCCTAATTATTGAGCGCCGCCAGATAACCGGTCCGCAGACATAGTGGTATACATGATATTTCACATTTAATATACATTTTCAGGGATTAAAACACCTCTGCTGTACTAGGCAAACTCAACCGCACACATTCATCTAACTTTTGAGAAACTCAAAATTGTCACCCCAAAAAACCCAAAGGGGTACCCCTTATATATTTTTTGTGTCGGAAAAACATGTATTTCAGATCTTCTCGAAACTCTGGATTCTGATAAGGGGCACTGAGACGTAGACAGTAGTGCAAGTGTGGTGGTCCTAGAGCCTTCCAGAGCTGAACAGGAGCCAAAAACATAAAGACATGCCTCTTTACAATTATTGAGCACCGCCAAAAAAACAGTCCGCAGACATAGTCTTTATAGATGATATTTCACATTTAATATACATTTTCATGGATTAAAACAACACTGCTGTACTAGGCAAACTCAACCGCACACATTCATCTAACTTTTGAGAAACTCAAAATTGTCACCCCAAAAAACCCAAAGGGGTACCCCTTATATATTTTTTTGTCGGAAAAACATGTATTTCAGATCTTCTCGAAACTCTGGATTCTGATATGGGGCACTGAGACGTAGACAGTAGTGCAAGTGTGGTGGTCCTAGAGCCTTCTAGAGCTGAACAGGAGCCAAAAACATAAAGACATGCCTCTTCCCAATTATTGAGCGCCGCCAGATAACCTGTCCGCAGACATAGTGGTATAGATGATATTTCACATTTAATATACATTTTCATGGATTAAAACACCTCTGCTGTACTAGGCAAACTCAACCGCACACATTCATCTAACTTTTGAGAAACTCAAAATTGTCACCCCAAAAAACCCAAAGGGGTACCCCTTATATATTTTTTGTGTCGGAAAAACATGTATTTCAGATCTTCTCGAAACTCTGGATTCTGAAAGGGGGCACTGAGACGTAGACAGTAGTGCAAGTGTGGTGGTCCTAGAGCCTTCTAGAGCTGAACAGGAGCCAAAAACATAAAGACATGCCTCTTTCCAATTATTGAGCACCGCCAAAAAAACAGTCCGCAGACATAGTCTTTATAGATGATATTTCACATTTAATATACATTTTCATGGATTAAAACAACACTGCTGTACTAGGCAAACTCAACCGCACACATTCATCTAACTTTTGAGAAACTCAAAATTGTCACCCCAAAAAACCCAAAGGGGTACCCCTTATATATTTTTTGTGTCGGAAAAACATGTTTTTCAGATCTTCTCGAAACTCTGGATTCTGATAGGGGGCACTGAGACGTAGACAGTAGTGCAAGTGTGGTGGTCCTAGAGCCTTCCAGAGCTGAACAGGAGCCAAAAACATAAAGACATGCCTCTTCCCAATTATTGAGCACCGCCAGATAACCGGTCCGCAGACATAGTGGTATAAATGATATTTCACATTTAATATACATTTTCAGGGATTAAAACACCTCTGCTGTACTAGGCAAACTCAACCGCACACATTCATCTAACTTTTGAGAAACTCAAAATTGTCACCCCAAAAAACCCAAAGGGGTACCCCTTATATATTTTTTGTGTCGGAAAAACATGTATTTCAGATCTTCTCGAAACTCTGGATTCTGAAAGGGGGCACTGAGACGTAGACAGTAGTGCAAGTGTGGTGGTCCTAGAGCCTTCCAGAGCTGAACAGGAGCCAAAAACATAAAGACATGCCTCTTTACAATTATTGAGCACCGCCAAAAAAACAGTCCGCAGACATAGTCTTTATAGATGATATTTCACATTTAATATACATTTTCATGGATTAAAACAACACTGCTGTACTAGGCAAACTCAACCGCACACATTCATCTAACTTTTGAGAAACTCAAAATTGTCACCCCAAAAAACCCAAAGGGGTACCCCTTATATATTTTTTTGTCGGAAAAACATGTATTTCAGATCTTCTCGAAACTCTGGATACTGAAAGGGGGCACTGAGACATAGACAGTAGTGCAAGTGTGGTGGACCTAGAGCCTTCCAGAGCTGAACAGGAGCCAAAAACATAAAGACATGCCTCTTCCCAATTATTGAGCGCCGCCAGATAACTGGTCCGCAGACATAGTGGTATAGATGATATTTCACATTTAATATACATTTTCAGGGATTAAAACACCTCTGCTGTACTAGGCAAACTCAACCGCACACATTCATCTAACTTTTGAGAAACTCAAAATTGTCACCCCAAAAAACCCAAAGGGGTACCCCTTATATATTTTTTGTGTCGGAAAAACATGCATTTCAGATCTTCTCAAAACTCTGGATTCTGATAGGGGGCACTGAGACGTAGACAGTAGTGCAAGTGTGGTGGTCCTAGAGCCTTCCAGAGCTGAACAGGAGCCAAAAACATAGACATGCCTCTTTACAATTATTGAGCACGGCCAAAAAAACTGTCCGCAGACATAGTCTTTATAGATGATATTTCACATTTAATATACATTTTCATGGATTAAAACACCACTGCTGTACTAGGCAAACTCAACCACACACATTCATCTAACTTTTGAGAAACTCAAAATTGTCACCCCAAAAAACCCAAAGGGGTACCCCTTATATATTTTTTGTGTCGGAAAAACATGTATTTCAGATCTTCTCGAAACTCTGGATTCTGAAAGGGGGCACTGAGACGTAGACAGTAGTGCAAGTGTGGTGGTCCTAGAGCCTTCCAGAGCTGAACAGGAGCCAAAAACATAAAGACATGCCTCTTCCCAATTATTGAGCGCCGCCAGATAACCGGTCCGCAGACATAGTGGTATAGATGATATTTCACATTTAATATACATTTTCAGGGATTAAAACACCTCTGCTGTACTAGGCAAACTCAACCGCACACATTCATCTAACTTTTGAGAAACTCAAAATTGTCACCCCAAAAAACCCAAAGGGGTACCCCTTATTTATTTTTTGTGTCGGAAAAACATGTATTTCAGATCTTCTCGAAACTCTGGATTCTGATAAGGGGCACTGAGACATAGACAGTAGTGCAAGTGTGGTGGTCCTAGAGCCTTCCAGAGCTGCACAGGAGCCAAAAACATAAAGACATGCCTCTTCCTAATTATTGAGCGCCGCCAGATAACCGGTCCGCAGACATAGTGGTATACATGATATTTCACATTTAATATACATTTTCAGGGATTAAAACACCTCTGCTGTACTAGGCAAACTCAACCGCACACATTCATCTAACTTTTTGAGTAATATGAGTGCTTAATTTGCATAGAAAAAGCAGTGTCCATGGGCCCCTTATTTGGGTGCCACTGCATAAATTGGAAATGGGATGACTTTGTGTTTCGGCTCCTGTTCAGCTCCTGAGGGCTCTAGGGCCACCAGACTTGCGCTCCAGTGTACGCTTCTGTGCCCCCTATGGGAATCCAGAGATTCGAGAAGATCAGAGAAACTCAAAATTGTCACGCCAAAAAACCCAAAGGGGTACCCCTTATATATTTTTTGTGTCGGAAAAACATGCATTTCAGATCTTCTCAAAACTCTGGATTCTGATAGGGGGCACTGAGACGTAGACAGTAGTGCAAGTGTGGTGGTCCTAGAGCCTTCCAGAGCTGAACAGGAGCCAAAAACATAAAGACATGCCTCTTTCCAATTATTGAGCACGGCCAAAAAAACTGTCCGCAGACATAGTCTTTATAGATGATATTTCACATTTAATATACATTTTCATGGATTAAAACACCACTGCTGTACTAGGCAAACTCAACCGCACACATTCATCTAACTTTTGAGAAACTCAAAATTGTCACCCCAAAAAACCCAAAGGGGTACCCCTTATATATTTTTTGTGTCGGAAAAACATGTATTTCAGATCTTCTCGAAACTCTGGATTCTGAAAGGGGGCACTGAGACGTAGACAGTAGTGCAAGTGTGGTGGACCTAGAGCCTTGCAGAGCTGAACAGGAGCCAGAAACATAAAGACATGCCTCTTCCCAATTATTGAGCGCCGCCAGATAACCGGTCCGCAGACATAGTGGTATAGGTGATATTTCACATTTAATATACATTTTCAGGGATTAAAACACCTCTGCTGTACTAGGCAAACTCAACCGCACACATTCATCTAACTTTTGAGAAACTAAAAATTGTCACCCCAAAAAACCCAAAGGGGTACCCCTTATATATTTTTTGTGTCGGAAAAACATGCATTTCAGATCATCTCAAAACTCTGGATTCTGATAGGGGGCACTGAGACATAGACAGTAGTGCAAGTGTGGTGGTCCTAGAGCCTTCCAGAGCTGAACAGGAGCCAAAAACATAAAGACATGCCTCTTTCCAATTATTGAGCACCGCCAAAAAAACAGTCCGCAGACATAGTCTTTATAGATGATATTTCACATTTAATATACATTTTCATGGATTAAAACAACACTGCTGTACTAGGCAAACTCAACCGCACACATTCATCTAACTTTTGAGAAACTCAAAATTGTCACCCCAAAAAACCCAAAGGGGTACCCCTTATATATTTTTTTGTCGGAAAAACATGTATTTCAGATCTTCTCGAAACTCTGGATTCTGAAAGGGGGCACTGAGACGTAGACAGTAGTGCAAGTGTGGTGTACCTAGAGCCTTCCAGAGCTGAACAGGAGCCAAAAACATAAAGACATGCCTCTTCCCAATTATTGAGCGCCGCCAGATAACCGGTCCGCAGACATAGTGGTATAGATGATATTTCACATTTAATATACATTTTCAGGGATTAAAACACCTCTGCTGTACTAGGCAAACTCAACCGCACACATTCATCTAACTTTTGAGAAACTCAAAATTGTCACCCCAAAAAACCCAAAGGGGTACCCCTTATATATTTTTTGTGTCGGAAAAACATGCATTTCAGATCTTCTCAAAACTCTGGATTCTGATAGGGGGCACTGAGACATAGACAGTAGTGCAAGTGTGGTGGTCCTAGAGCCTTCCAGAGCTGAACAGGAGCCAAAAACATAAAGACATGCCTCTTTCCAATTATTGAGCACCGCCAAAAAAACAGTCCGCAGACATAGTCTTTATAGATGATATTTCACATTTAATATACATTTTCATGGATTAAAACACCACTGCTGTACTAGGCAAACTCAACCGCACACATTCATCTAACTTTTGAGAAACTCAAAATTGTCACCCCAAAAAACCCAAAGGGGCACCCCTTATATATTTTTTTGTCGGAAAAACATGTATTTCAGATCTTCTCGAAACTCTGGATTCTGAAAGGGGGCACTGAGACGTAGACAGTAGTGCAAGTGTGGTGGACCTAGAGCCTTCCAGAGCTGAACAGGAGCCAAAAACATAAAGACATGCCTCTTCCCAATTATTGAGCGCCGCCAGATAACCGGTCCGCAGACATAGTGGTATAGATGATATTTCACATTTAATATACATTTTCAGGGATTAAAACACCTCTGCTGTACTAGGCAAACTCAACTGCACACATTCATCTAACTTTTGAGAAACTCAAAATTGTCACCCCAAAAAACCCAAAGGGGTACCCCTTATATATTTTTTGTGTCGGAAAAACATGTATTTCAGATCTTCTCGAAACTCTGGATTCTGATAGGGGGCACTGAGACGTAGACAGTAGTGAAAGTGTGGTGGTCCTAGAGCCTTCCAGAGCTGAACAGGAGCCAAAAACATAAAGACATGCCTCTTCCCAATTATTGAGCACCGCCAAATAACCGGTCCGCAGACATAGTCTTTATAGATGATATTTCACATTTAATATACATTTTCATGGATTAAAACACCACTGCTGTACTAGGCAAACTCAACCACACACATTCATCTAACTTTTGAGTAATATAAGTGCTTAATTTGCATAGAAAACGCAGTGTCCATGGGCCCCTTATTTGGGTGCCACTGCATAAATTGGAAATGGGATGACTTTGTGTTTCGGCTCCTGTTCAGCTCCTGAGGGCTCTAGGGCCACCAGACTTTCGCTCCAGTGTACGCTTCCGTGCCCCCTATGGGAATCCAGAGATTCGAGAAGATCAGAGAAACTCAAAATTGTCACGCCAAAAAACCCAAAGGGGTACGTACCCCTTATATATTTTTTTGTCGGAAAAACATGTATTTCAGATCTTCTCGAAACTCTGGATTCTGATCGGGGGCACTGAGACGTAGACAGTAGTGCAAGTGTGGTGGTCCTAGAGCCTTCCAGAGCTGAACAGGAGCCAAAAACATAAAGACATGCCTCTTCCCAATTATTGAGCGCCGCCAGATAACCGGTCCGCAGACATAGTGGTATAGATGATATTTCACATTTAATATACATTTTCAGGGATTAAAACACCTCTGCTCCACTAGGCAAACTCAACCGCACACATTCATCTAACTTTTGAGAAACTCAAAATTGTCACCCCAAAAAACCCGAAGGGGTACCCCTTATTTTTTTTTTGTGTCGGAAAAACATGTATTTCAGATCTTCTCGAAACTCTGGATTCTGATAAGGGGCACTGAGACATAGACAGTAGTGCAAGTGTGGTGGTCCTAGAGCCTTCCAGAGCTGCACAGGAGCCAAAAACATAAAGACATGCCTCTTCCTAATTATTGAGCGCCGCCAGATAACCGGTCCGCAGACATAGTGGTATACATGATATTTCACATTTAATATACATTTTCAGGGATTAAAACACCTCTGCTGTACTAGGCAAACTCAACCGCACACATTTATCTAACTTTTGAGTAATATAAGTGCTTAATTTGCATAGAAAAAGCAGTGTCCATGGGCCCCTTATTTGGGTGCCACTGCATAAATTGGAAATGGGATGACTTTGTGTTTCGGCTCCTGTTCAGCTCCTGAGGGCTCTAGGGCCACCAGACTTGCGCTCCAGTGTACGCTTCTGTGCCTCCTATGGGAATCCAGAGATTCGAGAAGATCAGAGAAACTCAAAATTGTCACGCCAAAAAACCCAAAGGGGTACGTACCCCTTATATATTTTTTGTGTCGGAAAAACATGTATTTCAGATCTTCTCAAAACTCTGGATTCTGATAGGGGGCACTGAGACGTAGACAGTAGTGCAAGTGTGGTGGTCCTAGAGCCTTCCAGAGCTGAACAGGAGCCAAAAACATAGACATGCCTCTTTCCAATTATTGAGCACGGCCAAAAAAACTGTCCGCAGACATAGTCTTTATAGATGATATTTCACATTTAATATACATTTTCATGGATTAAAACACCACTGCTGTACTAGGCAAACTCAACCGCACACATTCATCTAACTTTTGAGAAACTCAAAATTGTCACCCCAAAAAACCCAAAGGGGTACCCCTTATATATTTTTTGTGTCGGAAAAACATGTATTTCAGATCTTCTCGAAACTCTGGATTCTGAAAGGGGGCACTGAGACGTAGACAGTAGTGCAAGTGTGGTGGACCTAGAGCCTTGCAGAGCTGAACAGGAGCCAAAAACATAAAGACATGCCTCTTCCCAATTATTGAGCGCCGCCAGATAACCGGTCCGCAGACATAGTGGTATAGATGATATTTCACATTTAATATACATTTTCAGGGATTAAAACACCTCTGCTGTACTAGGCAAACTCAACCGCACACATTCATCTAACTTTTTGAATAATATGAGTGCTTAATTTGCATAGAAAAAGCAGTGTCCATGGGCCCCTTATTTGGGCGCCACTGCATAAATTGGAAATGGGATGACTTTGTCTTTCGGCTCCTGTTCAGCTCCTGAGGGCTCTAGGGCCACCAGACTTGCGCTCCAGTGTACGCTTCCGTGCCCCCTATGGGAATCCAGAGATTCGAGAAGATCAGAGAATCTCAAAATTGTCACGCCAAAAAACCCAAAGGGGTACCCCTTATATATTTTTTGTGTCGGAAAAACATGTATTTCAGATCTTCTCGAAACTCTGGATTCTGAAAGGGGGCACTGAGACGTGGACAGTAGTGCAAGTGTGGTGGTCCTAGAGCCTTCCAGAGCTGAACAGGAGCCAAAAACATAAAGACATGCCTCTTTCCAATTATTGAGCACCGCCAAAAAAACTGTCCGCAGACATAGTCTTTATAGATGATATTTCACATTTAATATACATTTTCATGGATTAAAACACCACTGCTGTACTAGGCAAACTCAACCGCACACATTCATCTAACTTTTGAGAAACTCAAAATTGTCACCCCAAAAAACCCAAAGGGGTACCCCTTATATATTTTTTTTGTCGGAAAAACATGTATTTCAGATCTTCTCGAAACTCTGGATTCTGAGAGGGGGCACTGAGACGTAGACAGTAGTGCAAGTGTGGTGGACCTAGAGCCTTCCAGAGCTGAACAGGAGCCAAAAACATAAAGACATGCCTCTTCCCAATTATTGAGCGCCGCCAGATAACCGGTCCGCAGACATAGTGGTATAGATGATATTTCACATTTAATATACATTTTCAGGGATTAAAACACCTCTGCTGTACTAGGCAAACTCAACCGCACACATTCATCTAACTTTTGAGAAACTCAAAATTGTCACCCCAAAAAACCCAAAGGGGTACCCCTTATATATTTTTTGTGTCGGAAAAACATGTATTTCAGATCTTCTCGAAACTCTGGATTCTGATAAGGGGCACTGAGACGTAGACAGTAGTGCAAGTGTGGTGGTCCTAGAGCCTTCCAGAGCTGAACAGGAGCCAAAAACATAAAGACATGCCTCTTTACAATTATTGAGCACCGCCAAAAAAACAGTCCGCAGACATAGTCTTTATAGATGATATTTCACATTTAATATACATTTTCATGGATTAAAACAACACTGCTGTACTAGGCAAACTCAACCGCACACATTCATCTAACTTTTGAGAAACTCAAAATTGTCACCCCAAAAAACCCAAAGGGGTACCCCTTATATATTTTTTTGTCGGAAAAACATGTATTTCAGATCTTCTCGAAACTCTGGATTCTGATATGGGGCACTGAGACGTAGACAGTAGTGCAAGTGTGGTGGTCCTAGAGCCTTCTATAGCTGAACAGGAGCCAAAAACATAAAGACATGCCTCTTCCCAATTATTGAGCGCCGCCAGATAACCTGTCCGCAGACATAGTGGTATAGATGATATTTCACATTTAATATACATTTTCATGGATTAAAACACCTCTGCTGTACTAGGCAAACTCAACCGCACACATTCATCTAACTTTTGAGAAACTCAAAATTGTCACCCCAAAAAACCCAAAGGGGTACCCCTTATATATTTTTTGTGTCGGAAAAACATGTATTTCAGATCTTCTCGAAACTCTGGATTCTGAAAGGGGGCACTGAGACGTAGACAGTAGTGCAAGTGTGGTGGTCCTAGAGCCTTCCAGAGCTGAACAGGAGCCAAAAACATAAAGACATGCCTCTTTCCAATTATTGAGCACCGCCAAAAAAACAGTCCGCAGACATAGTCTTTATAGATGATATTTCACATTTAATATACATTTTCATGGATTAAAACAACACTGCTGTACTAGGCAAACTCAACCGCACACATTCATCTAACTTTTGAGAAACTCAAAATTGTCACCCCAAAAAACCCAAAGGGGTACCCCTTATATATTTTTTGTGTCGGAAAAACATGTTTTTCAGATCTTCTCGAATCTCTGGATTCTGATAGGGGGCACTGAGACGTAGACAGTAGTGCAAGTGTGGTGGTCCTAGAGCCTTCCAGAGCTGAACAGGAGCCAAAAACATAAAGACATGCCTCTTCCCAATTATTGAGCACCGCCAGATAACCGGTCCGCAGACATAGTGGTATAGATGATATTTCACAATTAATATACATTTTCAGGGATTAAAACACCTCTGCTGTACTAGGCAAACTCAAGCGCACACATTCATCTAACTTTTGAGAAACTCAAAATTGTCACCCCAAAAAACCCAAAGGGGTACCCCTTATATATTTTTTGTGTCGGAAAAACATGCATTTCAGATCTTCTCAAAACTCTGGATTCTGATAGGGGGCACTGAGACGTAGACAGTAGTGCAAGTGTGGTGGTCCTAGAGCCTTCCAGAGCTGAACAGGAGCCAAAAACATAAAGACATGCCTCTTTACAATTATTGAGCACCGCCAAAAAAACAGTCCGCAGACATAGTCTTTATAGATGATATTTCACATTTAATATACATTTTCATGGATTAAAAAAACACTGCTGTACTAGGCAAACTCAACCGCACACATTCATCTAACTTTTGAGAAACTCAAAATTGTCACCCCAAAAAACCCAAAGGGGTACCCCTTATATATTTTTTTGTCGGAAAAACATGTATTTCAGACCTTCTCGAAACTCTGGATTCTGATATGGGGCACTGAGACGTAGACAGTAGTGCAAGTGTGGTGGTCCTAGAGCCTTCTATAGCTGAACAGGAGCCAAAAACATAAAGACATGCCTCTTCCCAATTATTGAGCGCCGCCAGATAACCTGTCCGCAGACATAGTGGTATAGATGATATTTCACATTTAATATACATTTTCATGGATTAAAACACCACTGCTGTACTAGGCAAACTCAACCGCACACATTCATCTAACTTTTGAGAAACTCAAAATTGTCACCCCAAAAAACCCAAAGGGGTACCCCTTATATATTTTTTGTGTCGGAAAAACATGCATTTCAGATCTTCTCAAAACTCTGGATTCTGATAGGGGGCACTGAGACGTAGACAGTAGTGCAAGTGTGGTGGTCCTAGAGCCTTCCAGAGCTGAACAGGAGCCAAAAACATAAAGACATGCCTCTTTACAATTATTGAGCACCGCCAAAAAAACAGTCCGCAGACATAGTCTTTATAGATGATATTTCACATTTAATATACATTTTCATGGATTAAAACAACACTGCTGTACTAGGCAAACTCAACCGCACACATTCATCTAACTTTTGAGAAACTCAAAATTGTCACCCCAAAAAACCCAAAGGGGTACCCCTTATATATTTTTTGTGTCGGAAAAACATGTATTTCAGATCTTCTCGAAACTCTGGATTCTGAAAGGGGGCACTGAGACGTAGACAGTAGTGCAAGTGTGGTGGTCCTAGAGCCTTCCAGAGCTGAACAGGAGCCAAAAACATAAAGACATGCCTCTTTCCAATTATTGAGCACCGCCAAAAAAACTGTCCGCAGACATAGTCTTTATAGATGATATTTCACATTTAATATACATTTTCATGGATTAAAACACCACTGCTGTACTAGGCAAACTCAACCGCACACATTCATCTAACTTTTGAGAAACTCAAAATTGTCACCCCAAAAAACCCAAAGGGGCACCCCTTATATATTTTTTTGTCGGAAAAACATGTATTTCAGATCTTCTCGAAACTCTGGATTCTGAAAGGGGGCACTGAGACGTAGACAGTAGTGCAAGTGTGGTGGACCTAGAGCCTTCCAGAGCTGAACAGGAGCCAAAAACATAAAGACATGCCTCTTCCCAATTATTGAGCGCCGCCAGATAACCGGTCCGCAGACATAGTGGTATAGATGATATTTCACATTTAATATACATTTTCAGGGATTAAAACACCTCTGCTGTACTAGGCAAACTCAACCGCACACATTCATCTAACTTTTGAGAAACTCAAAATTGTCACCCCAAAAAACCCAAAGGGGTACCCCTTATATATTTTTTGTGTCGGAAAAACATGCATTTCAGATCTTCTCAAAACTCTGGATTCTGATAGGGGGCACTGAGACGTAGACAGTAGTGCAAGTGTGGTGGTCCTAGAGCCTTCCAGAGCTGAACAGGAGCCAAAAACATAAAGACATGCCTCTTTCCAATTATTGAGCACCGCCAAAAAAACTGTCCGCAGACATAGTCTTTATAGATGATATTTCACATTTATTATACATTTTCATGGATTAAAACACCACTGCTGTACTAGGCAAACTCAACCGCACACATTCATCTAACTTTTGAGAAACTCAAAATTGTCACCCCAAAAAACCCAAAGGGGTACCCCTTATATATTTTTTGTGTCGGAAAAACATGTATTTCAGATCTTCTCGAAACTCTGGATTCTGATAAGGGGCACTGAGACGTAGACAGTAGTGCAAGTGTGGTGGTCCTAGAGCCTTCCAGAGCTGAACAGGAGCCAAAAACATAAAGACATGCCTCTTCCCAATTATTGAGCGCCGCCAGATAACCGGTCCGCAGACATAGTGGTATAGATGATATTTCACATTTAATATACATTTTCAGGGATTAAAACACCTCTGCTGTACTAGGCAAACTCAACTGCACACATTCATCTAACTTTTGAGAAACTCAAAATTGTCACCCCAAAAAACCCAAAGGGGTACCCCTTATATATTTTTTGTGTCGGAAAAACATGTATTTCAGATCTTCTCGAAACTCTGGATTCTGATAGGGGGCACTGAGACGTAGACAGTAGTGAAAGTGTGGTGGTCCTAGAGCCTTCCAGAGCTGAACAAGAGCCAAAAACATAAAGACATGCCTCTTCCCAATTATTGAGCACCGCCAAATAACCGGTCCGCAGACATAGTCTTTATAGATGATATTTCACATTTAATATAAATTTTCATGGATTAAAACACCACTGCTGTACTAGGCAAACTCAACCACACACATTCATCTAACTTTTGAGTAATATAAGTGCTTAATTTGCATAGAAAACACAGTGTCCATGGGCCCCTTATTTGGGTGCCACTGCATAAATTGGAAATGGGATGACTTTGTGTTTCGGCTCCTGTTCAGCTCCTGAGGGCTCTAGGGCCACCAGACTTGCGCTCCAGTGTACGCTTCCGTGCCCCCTATGGGAATCCAGAGATTCGAGAAGATCAGAGAAACTCAAAATTGTCACGCCAAAAAACCCAAAGGGGTACGTACCCCTTATATATTTTTTTGTCGGAAAAACATGTATTTCAGATCTTCTCGAAACTCTGGATTCTGATCGGGGGCACTGAGACGTAGACAGTAGTGCAAGTGTGGTGGTCCTAGAGCCTTCCAGAGCTGAACAGGAGCCAAAAACATAAATACATGCCTCTTCCCAATTATTGAGCGCCGCCAGATAACCGGTCCGCAGACATAGTGGTATAGATGATATTTCACATTTAATATACATTTTCAGGGATTAAAACACCTCTGCTCCACTAGGCAAACTCAACCGCACACATTCATCTAACTTTTGAGAAACTCAAAATTGTCACCCCAAAAAACCCGAAGGGGTACCCCTTATTTATTTTTTGTGTCGGAAAAACATGTATTTCAGATCTTCTCGAAACTCTGGATTCTGATAAGGGGCACTGAGACATAGACAGTAGTGCAAGTGTGGTGGTCCTAGAGCCTTCTATAGCTGAACAGGAGCCAAAAACATAAAGACATGCCTCTTCCCAATTATTGAGCGCCGCCAGATAACCTGTCCGCAGACATAGTGGTATAGATGATATTTCACATTTAATATACATTTTCATGGATTAAAACACCACTGCTGTACTAGGCAAACTCAACCGCACACATTCATCTAACTTTTGAGAAACTCAAAATTGTCACCCCAAAAAACCCAAAGGGGTACCCCTTATATATTTTTTGTGTCGGAAAAACATGCATTTCAGATCTTCTCAAAACTCTGGATTCTGATAGGGGGCACTGAGACGTAGACAGTAGTGCAAGTGTGGTGGTCCTAGAGCCTTCCAGAGCTGAACAGGAGCCAAAAACATAAAGACATGCCTCTTTACAATTATTGAGCACCGCCAAAAAAACAGTCCGCAGACATAGTCTTTATAGATGATATTTCACATTTAATATACATTTTCATGGATTAAAACAACACTGCTGTACTAGGCAAACTCAACCGCACACATTCATCTAACTTTTGAGAAACTCAAAATTGTCACCCCAAAAAACCCAAAGGGGTACCCCTTATATATTTTTTGTGTCGGAAAAACATGTATTTCAGATCTTCTCGAAACTCTGGATTCTGATAGGGGGCACTGAGACGTAGACAGTAGTGCAAGTGTGGTGGTCCTAGAGCCTTCCAGAGCTGAACAGGAGCCAAAAACATAAAGACATGCCTCTTCCCAATTATTGAGCGCCGCCAGATAACCGGTCCGCAGACATAGTGGTATAGATGATATTTCACATTTAATATACATTTTCAGGGATTAAAACACCTCTGCTGTACTAGGCAAACTCAACTGCACACATTCATCTAACTTTTGAGAAACTCAAAATTGTCACCCCAAAAAACCCAAAGGGGTACCCCTTATATATTTTTTGTGTCGGAAAAACATGTATTTCAGATCTTCTCGAAACTCTGGATTCTGATAGGGGGCACTGAGACGTAGACAGTAGTGAAAGTGTGGTGGTCCTAGAGCCTTCCAGAGCTGAACAGGAGCCAAAAACATAAAGACATGCCTCTTCCCAATTATTGAGCACCGCCAAATAACCGGTCCGCAGACATAGTCTTTATAGATGATATTTCACATTTAATATAAATTTTCATGGATTAAAACACCACTGCTGTACTAGGCAAACTCAACCACACACATTCATCTAACTTTTGAGTAATATAAGTGCTTAATTTGCATAGAAAACGCAGTGTCCATGGGCCCCTTATTTGGGTGCCACTGCATAAATTGGAAATGGGATGACTTTGTGTTTCGGCTCCTGTTCAGCTCCTGAGGGCTCTAGGGCCACCAGACTTTCGCTCCAGTGTACGCTTCCGTGCCCCCTATGGGAATCCAGAGATTCGAGAAGATCAGAGAAACTCAAAATTGTCACGCCAAAAAACCCAAAGGGGTACGTACCCCTTATATATTTTTTTGTCGGAAAAACATGTATTTCAGATCTTCTCGAAACTCTGGATTCTGATCGGGGGCACTGAGACGTAGACAGTAGTGCAAGTGTGGTGGTCCTAGAGCCTTCCAGAGCTGAACAGGAGCCAAAAACATAAAGACATGCCTCTTCCCAATTATTGAGCGCCGCCAGATAACCAGTCCGCAGACATAGTGGTATAGATGATATTTCACATTTAATATACATTTTCAGGGATTAAAACACCTCTGCTCCACTAGGCAAACTCAACCGCACACATTCATCTAACTTTTGAGAAACTCAAAATTGTCACCCCAAAAAACCCGAAGGGGTACCCCTTATTTATTTTTTGTGTCGGAAAAACATGTATTTCAGATCTTCTCGAAACTCTGGATTCTGATAAGGGGCACTGAGACATAGACAGTAGTGCAAGTGTGGTGGTCCTAGAGCCTTCCAGAGCTGCACAGGAGCCAAAAACATAAAGACATGCCTCTTCCCAATTATTGAGCACCGCCAAATAACCGGTCCGCAGACATAGTCTTTATAGATGATATTTCACATTTAATATACATTTTCATGGATTAAAACACCACTGCTGTACTAGGCAAACTCAACCACACACATTCATCTAACTTTTGAGTAATATAAGTGCTTAACTGCATAGAAAACGCAGTGTCCATGGGCCCCTTATTTGGGTGCCACTGCATAAATTGGAAATGGGATGACTTTGTGTTTCGGCTCCTGTTCAGCTCCTGAGGGCTCTAGGGCCACCAGACTTTCGCTCCAGTGTACGCTTCCGTGCCCCCTATGGGAATCCAGAGATTCGAGAAGATCAGAGAAACTCAAAATTGTCACGCCAAAAAACCCAAAGGGGTACGTACCCCTTATATATTTTTTTGTCGGAAAAACATGTATTTCAGATCTTCTCGAAACTCTGGATTCTGATCGGGGGCACTGAGACGTAGACAGTAGTGCAAGTGTGGTGGTCCTAGAGCCTTCAGGAGCTGAACAGGAGCCAAAAACATAAAGACATGCCTCTTCCCAATTATTGAGCGCCGCCAGATAACCGGTCCGCAGACATAGTGGTATAGATGATATTTCACATTTAATATACATTTTCAGGGATTAAAACACCTCTGCTGTACTAGGCAAACTCAACCGCACACATTCATCTAACTTTTGAGAAACTCAAAATTGTCACCCCAAAAAACCCAAAGGGGTACCCCTTATTTATTTTTTGTGTCGGAAAAACATGTATTTCAGATCTTCTCGAAACTCTGGATTCTGATAAGGGGCACTGAGACATAGACAGTAGTGCAAGTGTGGTGGTCCTAGAGCCTTCCAGAGCTGCACAGGAGCCAAAAACATAAAGACATGCCTCTTCCTAATTATTGAGCGCCGCCAGATAACCGGTCCGCAGACATAGTGGTATACATGATATTTCACATTTAATATACATTTTCAGGGATTAAAACACCTCTGCTGTACTAGGCAAACTCAACCGCACACATTCATCTAACTTTTTGAGTAATATGAGTGCTTAATTTGCATAGAAAAAGCAGTGTCCATGGGCCCCTTATTTGGGTGCCACTGCATAAATTGGAAATGGGATGACTTTGTGTTTCGGCTCCTGTTCAGCTCCTGAGGGCTCTAGGGCCACCAGACTTGCGCTCCAGTGTACGCTTCTGTGCCCCCTATGGGAATCCAGAGATTCGAGAAGATCAGAGAAACTCAAAATTGTCACGCCAAAAAACCCAAAGGGGTACCCCTTATATATTTTTTGTGTCGGAAAAACATGCATTTCAGATCTTCTCAAAACTCTGGATTCTGATAGGGGGCACTGAGACGTAGACAGTAGTGCAAGTGTGGTGGTCCTAGAGCCTTCCAGAGCTGAACAGGAGCCAAAAACATAAAGACATGCCTCTTTCCAATTATTGAGCACGGCCAAAAAAACTGTCCGCAGACATAGTCTTTATAGATGATATTTCACATTTAATATACATTTTCATGGATTAAAACACCACTGCTGTACTAGGCAAACTCAACCGCACACATTCATCTAACTTTTGAGAAACTCAAAATTGTCACCCCAAAAAACCCAAAGGGGTACCCCTTATATATTTTTTGTGTCGGAAAAACATGTATTTCAGATCTTCTCGAAACTCTGGATTCTGAAAGGGGGCACTGAGACGTAGACAGTAGTGCAAGTGTGGTGGACCTAGAGCCTTGCAGAGCTGAACAGGAGCCAGAAACATAAAGACATGCCTCTTCCCAATTATTGAGCGCCGCCAGATAACCGGTCCGCAGACATAGTGGTATAGATGATATTTCACATTTAATATACATTTTCAGGGATTAAAACACCTCTGCTGTACTAGGCAAACTCAACCGCACACATTCATCTAACTTTTTGAGTAATATGAGTGCTTAATTTGCATAGAAAAAGCAGTGTCCATGGGCCCCTTATTTGGGCGCCACTGCATAAATTGGAAATGGGATGACTTTGTCTTTCGGCTCCTGTTCAGCTCCTGAGGGCTCTAGGGCCACCAGACTTGCACTCCAGTGTACGCTTCCGTGCCCCCTATGGGAATCCAGAGATTCGAGAAGATCAGAGAATCTCAAAATTGTCACCCCAAAAAACCCAAAGGGGTACCCCTTATATATTTTTTGTGTCGGAAAAACATGTTTTTCAGATCTTCTCGAAACTCTGGATTCTGATAGGGGGCACTGAGACGTAGACAGTAGTGCAAGTGTGGTGGTCCTAGAGCCTTCCAGAGCTGAACAGGAGCCAAAAACATAAAGACATGCCTCTTCCCAATTATTGAGCACCGCCAGATAACCGGTCCGCAGACATAGTGGTATACATGATATTTCACATTTAATATACATTTTCAGGGATTAAAACACCTCTGCTGTACTAGGCAAACTCAACCGCACACATTCATCTAACTTTTGAGAAACTCAAAATTGTCACCCCAAAAAACCCAAAGGGGTACCCCTTATATATTTTTTGTGTCGGAAAAACATGCATTTCAGATCTTCTCAAAACTCTGGATTCTGATAGGGGGCACTGAGACATAGACAGTAGTGCAAGTGTGGTGGTCCTAGAGCCTTCCAGAGCTGAACAGGAGCCAAAAACATAAAGACATGCCTCTTTCCAATTATTGAGCACCGCCAAAAAAACAGTCCGCAGACATAGTCTTTATAGATGATATTTCACATTTAATATACATTTTCATGGATTAAAACACCACTGCTGTACTAGGCAAACTCAACCGCACACATTCATCTAACTTTTTAGAAACTCAAAATTGTCACCCCAAAAAACCCAAAGGGGCACCCCTTATATATTTTTTTGTCGGAAAAACATGTATTTCAGATCTTCTCGAAACTCTGGATTCTGAAAGGGGGCACTGAGACGTAGACAGTAGTGCAAGTGTGGTGGACCTAGAGCCTTCCAGAGCTGAACAGGAGCCAAAAACATAAAGACATGCCTCTTTACAATTATTGAGCACCGCCAAAAAAACAGTCCGCAGACATAGTCTTTATAGATGATATTTCACATTTAATATACATTTTCATGGATTAAAACACCACTACTGTACTAGGCAAACTCAACCGCACACATTCATCTAACTTTTAAGAAACTCAAAATTGTCACCCCAAAAAACCCAAATATTTTTTTGTCGGAAAAACATGTATTTCAGATCTTCTCGAAACTCTGGATTCTGAAAGGGGGCACTGAGACGTAGACAGTAGTGCAAGTGTGGTGGTCCTAGAGCCTTCCAGAGCTGAACAGGAGCCAAAAACATAAAGACATGCCTCTTTCCAATTATTGAGCACCGCCAAAAAAAACAGTCCGCAGACATGGTCTTTATAGATGATATTTCACATTTAATATACATTTTCATGGATTAAAACACCACTGCTGTACTAGGCAAACTCAACCGCACACATTCATCTAACTTTTGAGAAACTCAAAATTGTCACCCCAAAAAACCCAAACGGGTACCCCTTATATATTTTTTTGTCGGAAAAACATGTATTTCAGATCTTCTCGAAACTCTGGATACTGAAAGGGGGCACTGAGACGTAGACAGTAGTGCAAGTGTGGTGGACCTAGAGCCTTCCAGAGCTGAACAGGAGCCAAAAACATAAAGACATGCCTCTTCCCAATTATTGAGCGCCGCCAGATAACCGGTCCGCAGACATAGTGGTATAGATGATATTTCACATTTAATATACATTTTCAGGGATTAAAACACCTCTGCTGTACTAGGCAAACTCAAGCGCACACATTCATCTAACTTTTGAGAAACTCAAAATTGTCACCCCAAAAAACCCAAAGGGGTACCCCTTATATATTTTTTTGTGTCGGAAAAACATGTTTTTCAGATCTTCTCGAAACTCTGGATTCTGATAGGGGGCACTGAGACGTAGACAGTAGTGCAAGTGTGGTGGTCCTAGAGCCTTCCAGAGCTGAACAGGAGCCAAAAACATAAAGACATGCCTCTTCCCAATTATTGAGCACCGCCAGATAACCGGTCCGCAGACATAGTGGTATACATGATATTTCACATTTAATATACATTTTCAGGGATTAAAACACCTCTGCTGTACTAGGCAAACTCAACCGCACACATTCATCTAACTTTTGAGAAACTCAAAATTGTCACCCCAAAAAACCCAAAGGGGTACCCCTTATATATTTTTTGTGTCGGAAAAACATGCATTTCAGATCTTCTCAAAACTCTGGATTCTGATAGGGGGCACTGAGACATAGACAGTAGTGCAAGTGTGGTGGTCCTAGAGCCTTCTAGAGCTGAACAGGAGCCAAAAACATAAAGACATGCCTCTTTCCAATTATTGAGCACCGCCAAAAAAACAGTCCGCAGACATAGTCTTTATAGATGATATTTCACATTTAATATACATTTTCATGGATTAAAACACCACTGCTGTACTAGGCAAACTCAACCGCACACATTCATCTAACTTTTGAGAAACTCAAAATTGTCACCCCAAAAAACCCAAAGGGGCACCCCTTATATATTTTTTTGTCGGAAAAACATGTATTTCAGATCTTCTCGAAACTCTGGATTCTGAAAGGGGGCACTGAGACGTAGACAGTAGTGCAAGTGTGGTGGACCTAGAGCCTTCCAGAGCTGAACAGGAGCCGAAAACATAAAGACATGCCTCTTCCCAATTATTGAGCGCCGCCAGATAACCGGTCCGCAGACATAGTGGTATAGATGATATTTCACAATTAATATACATTTTCAGGGATTAAAACACCTCTGCTGTACTAGGCAAACTCAAGCGCACACATTCATCTAACTTTTGAGAAACTCAAAATTGTCACCCCAAAAAACCCAAAGGGGTACCCCTTATATATTTTTTGTGTCGGAAAAACATGCATTTCAGATCTTCTCAAAACTCTGGATTCTGATAGGGGGCACTGAGACGTAGACAGTAGTGCAAGTGTGGTGGTCCTAGAGCCTTCCAGAGCTGAACAGGAGCCAAAAACATAAAGACATGCCTCTTCCCAATTATTGAGCGCCGCCAGATAACCGGTCCGCAGACATAGTGGTATAGATGATATTTCACATTTAATATACATTTTCAGGGATTAAAACACCTCTGCTGTACTAGGCAAACTCAACCGCACACATTCATCTAACTTTTTGAATAATATGAGTGCTTAATTTGCATAGAAAAAGCAGTGTCCATGGGCCCCTTATTTGGGCGCCACTGCATAAATTGGAAATGGGATGACTTTGTCTTTCGGCTCCTGTTCAGCTCCTGAGGGCTCTAGGGCCACCAGACTTGCGCTCCAGTGTACGCTTCCGTGCCCCCTATGGGAATCCAGAGATTCGAGAAGATCAGAGAATCTCAAAATTGTCACGCCAAAAAACCCAAAGGGGTACCCCTTATATATTTTTTGTGTCGGAAAAACATGTATTTCAGATCTTCTCGAAACTCTGGATTCTGAAAGGGGGCACTGAGACGTGGACAGTAGTGCAAGTGTGGTGGTCCTAGAGCCTTCCAGAGCTGAACAGGAGCCAAAAACATAAAGACATGCCTCTTTCCAATTATTGAGCACCGCCAAAAAAACTGTCCGCAGACATAGTCTTTATAGATGATATTTCACATTTAATATACATTTTCATGGATTAAAACACCACTGCTGTACTAGGCAAACTCAACCGCACACATTCATCTAACTTTTGAGAAACTCAAAATTGTCACCCCAAAAAACCCAAAGGGGTACCCCTTATATATTTTTTTTGTCGGAAAAACATGTATTTCAGATCTTCTCGAAACTCTGGATTCTGAGAGGGGGCACTGAGACGTAGACAGTAGTGCAAGTGTGGTGGACCTAGAGCCTTCCAGAGCTGAACAGGAGCCAAAAACATAAAGACATGCCTCTTCCCAATTATTGAGCGCCGCCAGATAACCGGTCCGCAGACATAGTGGTATAGATGATATTTCACATTTAATATACATTTTCAGGGATTAAAACACCTCTGCTGTACTAGGCAAACTCAACCGCACACATTCATCTAACTTTTGAGAAACTCAAAATTGTCACCCCAAAAAACCCAAAGGGGTACCCCTTATATATTTTTTGTGTCGGAAAAACATGTATTTCAGATCTTCTCGAAACTCTGGATTCTGATAAGGGGCACTGAGACGTAGACAGTAGTGCAAGTGTGGTGGTCCTAGAGCCTTCCAGAGCTGAACAGGAGCCAAAAACATAAAGACATGCCTCTTTACAATTATTGAGCACCGCCAAAAAAACAGTCCGCAGACATAGTCTTTATAGATGATATTTCACATTTAATATACATTTTCATGGATTAAAACAACACTGCTGTACTAGGCAAACTCAACCGCACACATTCATCTAACTTTTGAGAAACTCAAAATTGTCACCCCAAAAAACCCAAAGGGGTACCCCTTATATATTTTTTTGTCGGAAAAACATGTATTTCAGATCTTCTCGAAACTCTGGATTCTGATATGGGGCACTGAGACGTAGACAGTAGTGCAAGTGTGGTGGTCCTAGAGCCTTCTATAGCTGAACAGGAGCCAAAAACATAAAGACATGCCTCTTCCCAATTATTGAGCGCCGCCAGATAACCTGTCCGCAGACATAGTGGTATAGATGATATTTCACATTTAATATACATTTTCATGGATTAAAACACCTCTGCTGTACTAGGCAAACTCAACCGCACACATTCATCTAACTTTTGAGAAACTCAAAATTGTCACCCCAAAAAACCCAAAGGGGTACCCCTTATATATTTTTTGTGTCAGAAAAACATGTATTTCAGATCTTCTCGAAACTCTGGATTCTGAAAGGGGGCACTGAGACGTAGACAGTAGTGCAAGTGTGGTGGTCCTAGAGCCTTCCAGAGCTGAACAGGAGCCAAAAACATAAAGACATGCCTCTTTCCAATTATTGAGCACCGCCAAAAAAACAGTCCGCAGACATAGTCTTTATAGATGATATTTCACATTTAATATACATTTTCATGGATTAAAACAACACTGCTGTACTAGGCAAACTCAACCGCACACATTCATCTAACTTTTGAGAAACTCAAAATTGTCACCCCAAAAAACCCAAAGGGGTACCCCTTATATATTTTTTGTGTCGGAAAAACATGTTTTTCAGATCTTCTCGAAACTCTGGATTCTGATAGGGGGCACTGAGACGTAGACAGTAGTGCAAGTGTGGTGGTCCTAGAGCCTTCCAGAGCTGAACAGGAGCCAAAAACATAAAGACATGCCTCTTCCCAATTATTGAGCGCCGCCAGATAACCGGTCCGCAGACATAGTGGTATAGATGATATTTCACATTTAATATACATTTTCAGGGATTAAAACACCTCTGCTGTACTAGGCAAACTCAACCGCACACATTCATCTAACTTTTGAGAAACTCAAAATTGTCACCCCAAAAAACCCAAAGGGGTACCCCTTATATATTTTTTGTGTCGGAAAAACATGTATTTCAGATCTTCTCGAAACTCTGGATTCTGATAAGGGGCACTGAGACGTAGACAGTAGTGCAAGTGTGGTGGTCCTAGAGCCTTCCAGAGCTGAACAGGAGCCAAAAACATAAAGACATGCCTCTTTACAATTATTGAGCACCGCCAAAAAAACAGTCCGCAGACATAGTCTTTATAGATGATATTTCACATTTAATATACATTTTCATGGATTAAAACAACACTGCTGTACTAGGCAAACTCAACCGCACACATTCATCTAACTTTTGAGAAACTCAAAATTGTCACCCCAAAAAACCCAAAGGGGTACCCCTTATATATTTTTTTGTCGGAAAAACATGTATTTCAGATCTTCTCGAAACTCTGGATTCTGATATGGGGCACTGAGACGTAGACAGTAGTGCAAGTGTGGTGGTCCTAGAGCCTTCTATAGCTGAACAGGAGCCAAAAACATAAAGACATGCCTCTTCCCAATTATTGAGCGCCGCCAGATAACCTGTCCGCAGACATAGTGGTATAGATGATATTTCACATTTAATATACATTTTCATGGATTAAAACACCTCTGCTGTACTAGGCAAACTCAACCGCACACATTCATCTAACTTTTGAGAAACTCAAAATTGTCACCCCAAAAAACCCAAAGGGGTACCCCTTATATATTTTTTGTGTCGGAAAAACATGTATTTCAGATCTTCTCGAAACTCTGGATTCTGAAAGGGGGCACTGAGACGTAGACAGTAGTGCAAGTGTGGTGGTCCTAGAGCCTTCCAGAGCTGAACAGGAGCCAAAAACATAAAGACATGCCTCTTTCCAATTATTGAGCACCGCCAAAAAAACAGTCCGCAGACATAGTCTTTATAGATGATATTTCACATTTAATATACATTTTCATGGATTAAAACAACACTGCTGTACTAGGCAAACTCAACCGCACACATTCATCTAACTTTTGAGAAACTCAAAATTGTCACCCCAAAAAACCCAAAGGGGTACCCCTTATATATTTTTTGTGTCGGAAAAACATGTTTTTCAGATCTTCTCGAAACTCTGGATTCTGATAGGGGGCACTGAGACGTAGACAGTAGTGCAAGTGTGGTGGTCCTAGAGCCTTCCAGAGCTGAACAGGAGCCAAAAACATAAAGACATGCCTCTTCCCAATTATTGAGCACCGCCAGATAACCGGTCCGCAGACATAGTGGTATAGATGATATTTCACAATTAATATACATTTTCAGGGATTAAAACACCTCTGCTGTACTAGGCAAACTCAAGCGCACACATTCATCTAACTTTTGAGAAACTCAAAATTGTCACCCCAAAAAACCCAAAGGGGTACCCCTTATATATTTTTTGTGTCGGAAAAACATGCATTTCAGATCTTCTCAAAACTCTGGATTCTGATAGGGGGCACTGAGACGTAGACAGTAGTGCAAGTGTGGTGGTCCTAGAGCCTTCCAGAGCTGAACAGGAGCCAAAAACATAAAGACATGCCTCTTTACAATTATTGAGCACCGCCAAAAAAACAGTCCGCAGACATAGTCTTTATAGATGATATTTCACATTTAATATACATTTTCATGGATTAAAAAAACACTGCTGTACTAGGCAAACTCAACCGCACACATTCATCTAACTTTTGAGAAACTCAAAATTGTCACCCCAAAAAACCCAAAGGGGTACCCCTTATATATTTTTTTGTCGGAAAAACATGTATTTCAGACCTTCTCAAAACTCTGGATTCTGATAGGGGGCACTGAGACGTAGACAGTAGTGCAAGTGTGGTGGTCCTAGAGCCTTCCAGAGCTGAACAGGAGCCAAAAACATAAAGACATGCCTCTTTCCAATTATTGAGCACCGCCAAAAAAACTGTCCGCAGACATAGTCTTTATAGATGATATTTCACATTTATTATACATTTTCATGGATTAAAACACCACTGCTGTACTAGGCAAACTCAACCGCACACATTCATCTAACTTTTGAGAAACTCAAAATTGTCACCCCAAAAAACCCAAAGGGGTACTACCCCTTATATATTTTTTGTGTCGGAAAAACATGTATTTCAGATCTTCTCGAAACTCTGGATTCTGATAAGGGGCACTGAGACGTAGACAGTAGTGCAAGTGTGGTGGTCCTAGAGCCTTCCAGAGCTGAACAGGAGCCAAAAACATAAAGACATGCCTCTTCCCAATTATTGAGCGCCGCCAGATAACCGGTCCGCAGACATAGTGGTATAGATGATATTTCACATTTAATATACATTTTCAGGGATTAAAACACCTCTGCTGTACTAGGCAAACTCAACTGCACACATTCATCTAACTTTTGAGAAACTCAAAATTGTCACCCCAAAAAACCCAAAGGGGTACCCCTTATATATTTTTTGTGTCGGAAAAACATGTATTTCAGATCTTCTCGAAACTCTGGATTCTGATAGGGGGCACTGAGACGTAGACAGTAGTGAAAGTGTGGTGGTCCTAGAGCCTTCCAGAGCTGAACAGGAGCCAAAAACATAAAGACATGCCTCTTCCCAATTATTGAGCACCGCCAAATAACCGGTCCGCAGACATAGTCTTTATAGATGATATTTCACATTTAATATAAATTTTCATGGATTAAAACACCACTGCTGTACTAGGCAAACTCAACCACACACATTCATCTAACTTTTGAGTAATATAAGTGCTTAATTTGCATAGAAAACGCAGTGTCCATGGGCCCCTTATTTGGGTGCCACTGCATAAATTGGAAATGGGATGACTTTGTGTTTCGGCTCCTGTTCAGCTCCTGAGGGCTCTAGGGCCACCAGACTTGCGCTCCAGTGTACGCTTCCGTGCCCCCTATGGGAATCCAGAGATTCGAGAAGATCAGAGAAACTCAAAATTGTCACGCCAAAAAACCCAAAGGGGTACGTACCCCTTATATATTTTTTTGTCGGAAAAACATGTATTTCAGATCTTCTCGAAACTCTGGATTCTGATCGGGGGCACTGAGACGTAGACAGTAGTGCAAGTGTGGTGGTCCTAGAGCCTTCCAGAGCTGAACAGGAGCCAAAAACATAAATACATGCCTCTTCCCAATTATTGAGCGCCGCCAGATAACCGGTCCGCAGACATAGTGGTATAGATGATATTTCACATTTAATATACATTTTCAGGGATTAAAACACCTCTGCTCCACTAGGCAAACTCAACCGCACACATTCATCTAACTTTTGAGAAACTCAAAATTGTCACCCCAAAAAACCCGAAGGGGTACCCCTTATTTATTTTTTGTGTCGGAAAAACATGTATTTCAGATCTTCTCGAAACTCTGGATTCTGATAAGGGGCACTGAGACATAGACAGTAGTGCAAGTGTGGTGGTCCTAGAGCCTTCTATAGCTGAACAGGAGCCAAAAACATAAAGACATGCCTCTTCCCAATTATTGAGCGCCACCAGATAACCTGTCCGCAGACATAGTGGTATAGATGATATTTCACATTTAATATACATTTTCATGGATTAAAACACCACTGCTGTACTAGGCAAACTCAACCGCACACATTCATCTAACTTTTGAGAAACTCAAAATTGTCACCCCAAAAAACCCAAAGGGGTACCCCTTATATATTTTTTGTATCGGAAAAACATGCATTTCAGATCTTCTCAAAACTCTGGATTCTGATAGGGGGCACTGAGACGTAGACAGTAGTGCAAGTGTGGTGGTCCTAGAGCCTTCCAGAGCTGAACAGGAGCCAAAAACATAAAGACATGCCTCTTTACAATTATTGAGCACCGCCAAAAAAACAGTCCGCAGACATAGTCTTTATAGATGATATTTCACATTTAATATACATTTTCATGGATTAAAACAACACTGCTGTACTAGGCAAACTCAACCGCACACATTCATCTAACTTTTGAGAAACTCAAAATTGTCACCCCAAAAAACCCAAAGGGGTACCCCTTATATATTTTTTGTGTCGGAAAAACATGTATTTGAGATCTTCTCGAAACTCTGGATTCTGAAAGGGGGCACTGAGACGTAGACAGTAGTGCAAGTGTGGTGGTCCTAGAGCCTTCCAGAGCTGAACAGGAGCCAAAAACATAAAGACATGCCTCTTTCCAATTATTGAGCACCGCCAAAAAAACTGTCCGCAGACATAGTCTTTATAGATGATATTTCACATTTAATATACATTTTCATGGATTAAAACACCACTGCTGTACTAGGCAAACTCAACCGCACACATTCATCTAACTTTTGAGAAACTCAAAATTGTCACCCCAAAAAACCCAAAGGGGCACCCCTTATATATTTTTTTGTCGGAAAAACATGTATTTCAGATCTTCTCGAAACTCTGGATTCTGAAAGGGGGCACTGAGACGTAGACAGTAGTGCAAGTGTGGTGGACCTAGAGCCTTCCAGAGCTGAACAGGAGCCAAAAACATAAAGACATGCCTCTTCCCAATTATTGAGCGCCGCCAGATAACCGGTCCGCAGACATAGTGGTATAGATGATATTTCACATTTAATATACATTTTCAGGGATTAAAACACCTCTGCTGTACTAGGCAAACTCAACCGCACACATTCATCTAACTTTTGAGAAACTCAAAATTGTCACCCCAAAAAACCCAAAGGGGTACCCCTTATATATTTTTTGTGTCGGAAAAACATGCATTTCAGATCTTCTCAAAACTCTGGATTCTGATAGGGGGCACTGAGACGTAGACAGTAGTGCAAGTGTGGTGGTCCTAGAGCCTTCCAGAGCTGAACAGGAGCCAAAAACATAAAGACATGCCTCTTTCCAATTATTGAGCACCGCCAAAAAAACTGTCCGCAGACATAGTCTTTATAGATGATATTTCACATTTATTATACATTTTCATGGATTAAAACACCACTGCTGTACTAGGCAAACTCAACCGCACACATTCATCTAACTTTTGAGAAACTCAAAATTGTCACCCCAAAAAACCCAAAGGGGTACCCCTTATATATTTTTTGTGTCGGAAAAACATGTATTTCAGATCTTCTCGAAACTCTGGATTCTGATAAGGGGCACTGAGACGTAGACAGTAGTGCAAGTGTGGTGGTCCTAGAGCCTTCCAGAGCTGAACAGGAGCCAAAAACATAAAGACATGCCTCTTCCCAATTATTGAGCGCCGCCAGATAACCGGTCCGCAGACATAGTGGTATAGATGATATTTCACATTTAATATACATTTTCAGGGATTAAAACACCTCTGCTGTACTAGGCAAACTCAACTGCACACATTCATCTAACTTTTGAGAAACTCAAAATTGTCACCCCAAAAAACCCAAAGGGGTACCCCTTATATATTTTTTGTGTCGGAAAAACATGTATTTCAGATCTTCTCGAAACTCTGGATTCTGATAGGGGGCACTGAGACGTAGACAGTAGTGAAAGTGTGGTGGTCCTAGAGCCTTCCAGAGCTGAACAGGAGCCAAAAACATAAAGACATGCCTCTTCCCAATTATTGAGCACCGCCAAATAACCGGTCCGCAGACATAGTCTTTATAGATGATATTTCACATTTAATATACATTTTCATGGATTAAAACACCACTGCTGTACTAGGCAAACTCAACCACACACATTCATCTAACTTTTGAGTAATATAAGTGCTTAATTTGCATAGAAAACGCAGTGTCCATGGGCCCCTTATTTGGGTGCCACTGCATAAATTGGAAATGGGATGACTTTGTGTTTCGGCTCCTGTTCAGCTCCTGAGGGCTCTAGGGCCACCAGACTTGCGCTCCAGTGTACGCTTCCGTGCCCCCTATGGGAATCCAGAGATTCGAGAAGATCAGAGAAACTCAAAATTGTCACGCCAAAAAACCCAAAGGGGTACGTACCCCTTATATATTTTTTTGTCGGAAAAACATGTATTTCAGATCTTCTCGAAACTCTGGATTCTGATCGGGGGCACTGAGACGTAGACAGTAGTGCAAGTGTGGTGGTCCTAGAGCCTTCCAGAGCTGAACAGGAGCCAAAAACATAAATACATGCCTCTTCCCAATTATTGAGCGCCGCCAGATAACCGGTCCGCAGACATAGTGGTATAGATGATATTTCACATTTAATATATATTTTCAGGGATTAAAACACCTCTGCTCCACTAGGCAAACTCAACCGCACACATTCATCTAACTTTTGAGAAACTCAAAATTGTCACCCCAAAAAACCCGAAGGGGTACCCCTTATTTATTTTTTGTGTCGGAAAAACATGTATTTCAGATCTTCTCGAAACTCTGGATTCTGATAAGGGGCACTGAGACATAGACAGTAGTGCAAGTGTGGTGGTCCTAGAGCCTTCTATAGCTGAACAGGAGCCAAAAACATAAAGACATGCCTCTTCCCAATTATTGAGCGCCACCAGATAACCTGTCCGCAGACATAGTGGTATAGATGATATTTCACATTTAATATACATTTTCATGGATTAAAACACCACTGCTGTACTAGGCAAACTCAACCGCACACATTCATCTAACTTTTGAGAAACTCAAAATTGTCACCCCAAAAAACCCAAAGGGGTACCCCTTATATATTTTTTGTGTCGGAAAAACATGCATTTCAGATCTTCTCAAAACTCTGGATTCTGATAGGGGGCACTGAGACGTAGACAGTAGTGCAAGTGTGGTGGTCCTAGAGCCTTCCAGAGCTGAACAGGAGCCAAAAACATAAAGACATGCCTCTTTACAATTATTGAGCACCGCCAAAAAAACAGTCCGCAGACATAGTCTTTATAGATGATATTTCACATTTAATATACATTTTCATGGATTAAAACAACACTGCTGTACTAGGCAAACTCAACCGCACACATTCATCTAACTTTTGAGAAACTCAAAATTGTCACCCCAAAAAACCCAAAGGGGTACCCCTTATATATTTTTTGTGTCGGAAAAACATGTATTTCAGATCTTCTCGAAACTCTGGATTCTGAAAGGGGGCACTGAGACGTAGACAGTAGTGCAAGTGTGGTGGTCCTAGAGCCTTCCAGAGCTGAACAGGAGCCAAAAACATAAAGACATGCCTCTTTCCAATTATTGAGCACCGCCAAAAAAACTGTCCGCAGACATAGTCTTTATAGATGATATTTCACATTTAATATACATTTTCATGGATTAAAACACCACTGCTGTACTAGGCAAACTCAACCGCACACATTCATCTAACTTTTGAGAAACTCAAAATTGTCACCCCAAAAAACCCAAAGGGGCACCCCTTATATATTTTTTTGTCGGAAAAACATGTATTTCAGATCTTCTCGAAACTCTGGATTCTGAAAGGGGGCACTGAGACGTAGACAGTAGTGCAAGTGTGGTGGACCTAGAGCCTTCCAGAGCTGAACAGGAGCCAAAAACATAAAGACATGCCTCTTCCCAATTATTGAGCGCCGCCAGATAACCGGTCCGCAGACATAGTGGTATAGATGATATTTCACATTTAATATACATTTTCAGGGATTAAAACACCTCTGCTGTACTAGGCAAACTCAACCGCACACATTCATCTAACTTTTGAGAAACTCAAAATTGTCACCCCAAAAAACCCAAAGGGGTACCCCTTATATATTTTTTTGTGTCGGAAAAACATGCATTTCAGATCTTCTCAAAACTCTGGATTCTGATAGGGGGCACTGAGACGTAGACAGTAGTGCAAGTGTGGTGGTCCTAGAGCCTTCCAGAGCTGAACAGGAGCCAAAAACATAAAGACATGCCTCTTTCCAATTATTGAGCACCGCCAAAAAAACTGTCCGCAGACATAGTCTTTATAGATGATATTTCACATTTATTATACATTTTCATGGATTAAAACACCACTGCTGTACTAGGCAAACTCAACCGCACACATTCATCTAACTTTTGAGAAACTCAAAATTGTCACCCCAAAAAACCCAAAGGGGTACCCCTTATATATTTTTTGTGTCGGAAAAACATGTATTTCAGATCTTCTCGAAACTCTGGATTCTGATAAGGGGCACTGAGACGTAGACAGTAGTGCAAGTGTGGTGGTCCTAGAGCCTTCCAGAGCTGAAAAGGAGCCAAAAACATAAAGACATGCCTCTTCCCAATTATTGAGCGCCGCCAGATAACCGGTCCGCAGACATAGTGGTATAGATGATATTTCACATTTAATATACATTTTCAGGGATTAAAACACCTCTGCTGTACTAGGCAAACTCAACTGCACACATTCATCTAACTTTTGAGAAACTCAAAATTGTCACCCCAAAAAACCCAAAGGGGTACCCCTTATATATTTTTTGTGTCGGAAAAACATGTATTTCAGATCTTCTCGAAACTCTGGATTCTGATAGGGGGCACTGAGACGTAGACAGTAGTGAAAGTGTGGTGGTCCTAGAGCCTTCCAGAGCTGAACAGGAGCCAAAAACATAAAGACATGCCTCTTCCCAATTATTGAGCACCGCCAAATAACCGGTCCGCAGACATAGTCTTTATAGATGATATTTCACATTTAATATAAATTTTCATGGATTAAAACACCACTGCTGTACTAGGCAAACTCAACCACACACATTCATCTAACTTTTGAGTAATATAAGTGCTTAATTTGCATAGAAAACGCAGTGTCCATGGGCCCCTTATTTGGGTGCCACTGCATAAATTGGAAATGGGATGACTTTGTGTTTCGGCTCCTGTTCAGCTCCTGAGGGCTCTAGGGCCACCAGACTTTCGCTCCAGTGTACGCTTCCGTGCCCCCTATGGGAATCCAGAGATTCGAGAAGATCAGAGAAACTCAAAATTGTCACGCCAAAAAACCCAAAGGGGTACGTACCCCTTATATATTTTTTTGTCGGAAAAACATGTATTTCAGATCTTCTCGAAACTCTGGATTCTGATCGGGGGCACTGAGACGTAGACAGTAGTGCAAGTGTGGTGGTCCTAGAGCCTTCCAGAGCTGAACAGGAGCCAAAAACATAAAGACATGCCTCTTCCCAATTATTGAGCGCCGCCAGATAACCGGTCCGCAGACATAGTGGTATAGATGATATTTCACATTTAATATACATTTTCAGGGATTAAAACACCTCTGCTCCACTAGGCAAACTCAACCGCACACATTCATCTAACTTTTGAGAAACTCAAAATTGTCACCCCAAAAAACCCGAAGGGGTACCCCTTATTTATTTTTTGTGTCGGAAAAACATGTATTTCAGATCTTCTCGAAACTCTGGATTCTGATAAGGGGCACTGAGACATAGACAGTAGTGCAAGTGTGGTGGTCCTAGAGCCTTCCAGAGCTGCACAGGAGCCAAAAACATAAAGACATGCCTCTTCCCAATTATTGAGCACCGCCAAATAACCGGTCCGCAGACATAGTCTTTATAGATGATATTTCACATTTAATATACATTTTCATGGATTAAAACACCACTGCTGTACTAGGCAAACTCAACCACACACATTCATCTAACTTTTGAGTAATATAAGTGCTTAACTGCATAGAAAACGCAGTGTCCATGGGCCCCTTATTTGGGTGCCACTGCATAAATTGGAAATGGGATGACTTTGTGTTTCGGCTCCTGTTCAGCTCCTGAGGGCTCTAGGGCCACCAGACTTTCGCTCCAGTGTACGCTTCCGTGCCCCCTATGGGAATCCAGAGATTCGAGAAGATCAGAGAAACTCAAAATTGTCACGCCAAAAAACCCAAAGGGGTACGTACCCCTTATATATTTTTTTGTCGGAAAAACATGTATTTCAGATCTTCTCGAAACTCTGGATTCTGATCGGGGGCACTGAGACGTAGACAGTAGTGCAAGTGTGGTGGTCCTAGAGCCTTCCAGAGCTGAACAGGAGCCAAAAACATAAAGACATACCTCTTTCCAATTATTGAGCACGGCCAAAAAAACTGTCCGCAGACATAGTCTTTATAGATGATATTTCACATTTAATATACATTTTCATGGATTAAAACACCACTGCTGTACTAGGCAAACTCAACCGCACACATTCATCTAACTTTTGAGAAACTCAAAATTGTCACCCCAAAAAACCCAAAGGGGTACCCCTTATATATTTTTTGTGTCGGAAAAACATGTATTTCAGATCTTCTCGAAACTCTGGATTCTGAAAGGGGGCACTGAGACGTAGACAGTAGTGCAAGTGTGGTGGACCTAGAGCCTTGCAGAGCTGAACAGGAGCCAGAAACATAAAGACATGCCTCTTCCCAATTATTGAGCGCCGCCAGATAACCGGTCCGCAGACATAGTGGTATAGATGATATTTCACATTTAATATACATTTTCAGGGATTAAAACACCTCTGCTGTACTAGGCAAACTCAACCGCACACATTCATCTAACTTTTTGAGTAATATGAGTGCTTAATTTGCATAGAAAAAGCAGTGTCCATGGGCCCCTTATTTGGGCGCCACTGCATAAATTGGAAATGGGATGACTTTGTCTTTCGGCTCCTGTTCAGCTCCTGAGGGCTCTAGGGCCACCAGACTTGCACTCCAGTGTACGCTTCCGTGCCCCCTATGGGAATCCAGAGATTCGAGAAGATCAGAGAATCTCAAAATTGTCACCCCAAAAAACCCAAAGGGGTACCCCTTATATATTTTTTGTGTCGGAAAAACATGTTTTTCAGATCTTCTCGAAACTCTGGATTCTGATAGGGGGCACTGAGACGTAGACAGTAGTGCAAGTGTGGTGGTCCTAGAGCCTTCCAGAGCTGAACAGGAGCCAAAAACATAAAGACATGCCTCTTCCCAATTATTGAGCACCGCCAGATAACCGGTCCGCAGACATAGTGGTATACATGATATTTCACATTTAATATACATTTTCAGGGATTAAAACACCTCTGCTGTACTAGGCAAACTCAACCGCACACATTCATCTAACTTTTGAGAAACTCAAAATTGTCACCCCAAAAAACCCAAAGGGGTACCCCTTATATATTTTTTGTGTCGGAAAAACATGCATTTCAGATCTTCTCAAAACTCTGGATTCTGATAGGGGGCACTGAGACATAGACAGTAGTGCAAGTGTGGTGGTCCTAGAGCCTTCCAGAGCTGAACAGGAGCCAAAAACATAAAGACATGCCTCTTTCCAATTATTGAGCACCGCCAAAAAAACAGTCCGCAGACATAGTCTTTATAGATGATATTTCACATTTAATATACATTTTCATGGATTAAAACACCACTGCTGTACTAGGCAAACTCAACCGCACACATTCATCTAACTTTTTAGAAACTCAAAATTGTCACCCCAAAAAACCCAAAGGGGCACCCCTTATATATTTTTTTGTCGGAAAAACATGTATTTCAGATCTTCTCGAAACTCTGGATTCTGAAAGGGGGCACTGAGACGTAGACAGTAGTGCAAGTGTGGTGGACCTAGAGCCTTCCAGAGCTGAACAGGAGCCAAAAACATAAAGACATGCCTCTTTACAATTATTGAGCACCGCCAAAAAAACAGTCCGCAGACATAGTCTTTATAGATGATATTTCACATTTAATATACATTTTCATGGATTAAAACACCACTACTGTACTAGGCAAACTCAACCGCACACATTCATCTAACTTTTAAGAAACTCAAAATTGTCACCCCAAAAAACCCAAATATTTTTTTGTCGGAAAAACATGTATTTCAGATCTTCTCGAAACTCTGGATTCTGAAAGGGGGCACTGAGACGTAGACAGTAGTGCAAGTGTGGTGGTCCTAGAGCCTTCCAGAGCTGAACAGGAGCCAAAAACATAAAGACATGCCTCTTCCCAATTATTGAGCGCCGCCAGATAACCGGTCCGCAGACATAGTTGTAGAGATGATATTTCACATTTAATATACATTTTCAGGGATTAAAACACCTCTGCTGTACTAGGCAAACTCAACCGCACACATTCATCTAACTTTTGAGAAACTCAAAATTGTCACCCCAAAAAACCCAAAGGGGGACCCCTTATATATTTTTTGTGTCGGAAAAACATGCATTTCAGATCTTCTCAAAACTCTGGATTCTGATAGGGGGCACTGAGACGTAGACAGTAGTGCAAGTGTGGTGGTCCTAGAGCCTTCCAGAGCTGAACAGAAGCCAAAAACATAAAGACATGCCTCTTTCCAATTATTGAGCACCGCCAAAAAAAACAGTCCGCAGACATGGTCTTTATAGATGATATTTCACATTTAATATACATTTTCATGGATTAAAACACCACTGCTGTACTAGGCAAACTCAACCGCACACATTCATCTAACTTTTGAGAAACTCAAAATTGTCACCCCAAAAAACCCAAACGGGTACCCCTTATATATTTTTTTGTCGGAAAAACATGTATTTCAGATCTTCTCGAAACTCTGGATACTGAAAGGGGGCACTGAGACGTAGACAGTAGTGCAAGTGTGGTGGACCTAGAGCCTTCCAGAGCTGAACAGGAGCCAAAAACATAAAGACATGCCTCTTCCCAATTATTGAGCGCCGCCAGATAACCGGTCCGCAGACATAGTGGTATAGATGATATTTCACATTTAATATACATTTTCAGGGATTAAAACACCTCTGCTGTACTAGGCAAACTCAAGCGCACACATTCATCTAACTTTTGAGAAACTCAAAATTGTCACCCCAAAAAACCCAAAGGGGTACCCCTTATATATTTTTTTGTGTCGGAAAAACATGTTTTTCAGATCTTCTCGAAACTCTGGATTCTGATAGGGGGCACTGAGACGTAGACAGTAGTGCAAGTGTGGTGGTCCTAGAGCCTTCCAGAGCTGAACAGGAGCCAAAAACATAAAGACATGCCTCTTCCCAATTATTGAGCACCGCCAGATAACCGGTCCGCAGACATAGTGGTATACATGATATTTCACATTTAATATACATTTTCAGGGATTAAAACACCTCTGCTGTACTAGGCAAACTCAACCGCACACATTCATCTAACTTTTGAGAAACTCAAAATTGTCACCCCAAAAAACCCAAAGGGGTACCCCTTATATATTTTTTGTGTCGGAAAAACATGCATTTCAGATCTTCTCAAAACTCTGGATTCTGATAGGGGGCACTGAGACATAGACAGTAGTGCAAGTGTGGTGGTCCTAGAGCCTTCTAGAGCTGAACAGGAGCCAAAAACATAAAGACATGCCTCTTTCCAATTATTGAGCACCGCCAAAAAAACAGTCCGCAGACATAGTCTTTATAGATGATATTTCACATTTAATATACATTTTCATGGATTAAAACACCACTGCTGTACTAGGCAAACTCAACCGCACACATTCATCTAACTTTTGAGAAACTCAAAATTGTCACCCCAAAAAACCCAAAGGGGCACCCCTTATATATTTTTTTGTCGGAAAAACATGTATTTCAGATCTTCTCGAAACTCTGGATTCTGAAAGGGGGCACTGAGACGTAGACAGTAGTGCAAGTGTGGTGGACCTAGAGCCTTCCAGAGCTGAACAGGAGCCGAAAACATAAAGACATGCCTCTTCCCAATTATTGAGTGCCGCCAGATAACCGGTCCGCAGACATAGTGGTATAGATGATATTTCACAATTAATATACATTTTCAGGGATTAAAACACCTCTGCTGTACTAGGCAAACTCAAGCGCACACATTCATCTAACTTTTGAGAAACTCAAAATTGTCACCCCAAAAAACCCAAAGGGGTACCCCTTATATATTTTTTGTGTCGGAAAAACATGCATTTCAGATCTTCTCAAAACTCTGGATTCTGATAGGGGGCACTGAGACGTAGACAGTAGTGCAAGTGTGGTGGTCCTAGAGTCTTCCAGAGCTGAACAGGAGCCAAAAACATAAAGACATGCCTCTTTACAATTATTGAGCACCGCCAAAAAAACAGTCCGCAGACATAGTCTTTATAGATGATATTTCACATTTAATATACATTTTCATGGATTAAAACAACACTGCTGTACTAGGCAAACTCAACCGCACACATTCATCTAACTTTTGAGAAACTCAAAATTGTCACCCCAAAAAACCCAAAGGGGTACCCCTTATATATTTTTTGTGTCGGAAAAACATGTATTTCAGATCTTCTCGAAACTCTGGATTCTGAAAGGGGGCACTGAGACGTAGACAGTAGTGCAAGTGTGGTGGTCCTAGAGCCTTCCAGAGCTGAACAGGAGCCAAAAACATAAAGACATGCCTCTTTCCAATTATTGAGCACCGCCAAAAAAACTGTCCGCAGACATAGTCTTTATAGATGATATTTCACATTTAATATACATTTTCATGGATTAAAACACCACTGCTGTACTAGGCAAACTCAACCGCACACATTCATCTAACTTTTGAGAAACTCAAAATTGTCACCCCAAAAAACCCAAAGGGGCACCCCTTATATATTTTTTTGTCGGAAAAACATGTATTTCAGATCTTCTCGAAACTCTGGATTCTGAAAGGGGGCACTGAGACGTAGACAGTAGTGCAAGTGTGGTGGACCTAGAGCCTTCCAGAGCTGAACAGGAGCCGAAAACATAAAGACATGCCTCTTCCCAATTATTGAGCGCCGCCAGATAACCGGTCCGCAGACATAGTGGTATAGATGATATTTCACAATTAATATACATTTTCAGGGATTAAAACACCTCTGCTGTACTAGGCAAACTCAAGCGCACACATTCATCTAACTTTTGAGAAACTCAAAATTGTCACCCCAAAAAACCCAAAGGGGTACCCCTTATATATTTTTTGTGTCGGAAAAACATGCATTTCAGATCTTCTCAAAACTCTGGATTCTGATAGGGGGCACTGAGACGTAGACAGTAGTGCAAGTGTGGTGGTCCTAGAGCCTTCCAGAGCTGAACAGGAGCCAAAAACATAAAGACATGCCTCTTCCCAATTATTGAGCGCCGCCAGATAACCGGTCCGCAGACATAGTCTTTATAGATGATATTTCACATTTAATATACATTTTCATGGATTAAAACAACACTGCTGTACTAGGCAAACTCAACCGCACACATTCATCTAACTTTTGAGAAACTCAAAATTGTCACCCCAAAAAACCCAAAGGGGTACCCCTTATATATTTTTTGTGTCGGAAAAACATGTATTTCAGATCTTCTCGAAACTCTGGATTCTGATAGGGGGCACTGAGACGTAGACAGTAGTGAAAGTGTGGTGGTCCTAGAGCCTTCCAGAGCTGAACAGGAGCCAAAAACATAAAGACATGCCTCTTCCCAATTATTGAGCACCGCCAAATAACCGGTCCGCAGACATAGTCTTTATAGATGATATTTCACATTTAATATAAATTTTCATGGATTAAAACACCACTGCTGTACTAGGCAAACTCAACCACACACATTCATCTAACTTTTGAGTAATATAAGTGCTTAACTGCATAGAAAACGCAGTGTCCATGGGCCCCTTATTTGGGTGCCACTGCATAAATTGGAAATGGGATGACTTTGTGTTTCGGCTCCTGTTCAGCTCCTGAGGGCTCTAGGGCCACCAGACTTTCGCTCCAGTGTACGCTTCCGTGCCCCCTATGGGAATCCAGAGATTCGAGAAGATCAGAGAAACTCAAAATTGTCACGCCAAAAAACCCAAAGGGGTACGTACCCCTTATATATTTTTTTGTCGGAAAAACATGTATTTCAGATCTTCTCGAAACTCTGGATTCTGATCGGGGGCACTGAGACGTAGACAGTAGTGCAAGTGTGGTGGTCCTAGAGCCTTCCAGAGCTGAACAGGAGCCAAAAACATAAAGACATGCCTCTTCCCAATTATTGAGCGCCGCCAGATAACCGGTCCGCAGACATAGTGGTATAGATGATATTTCACATTTAATATACATTTTCAGGGATTAAAACACCTCTGCTGTACTAGGCAAACTCAACCGCACACATTCATCTAACTTTTGAGAAACTCAAAATTGTCACCCCAAAAAACCCAAAGGGGTACCCCTTATTTATTTTTTGTGTCGGAAAAACATGTATTTCAGATCTTCTCGAAACTCTGGATTCTGATAAGGGGCACTGAGACATAGACAGTAGTGCAAGTGTGGTGGTCCTAGAGCCTTCCAGAGCTGCACAGGAGCCAAAAACATAAAGACATGCCTCTTCCTAATTATTGAGCGCCGCCAGATAACCGGTCCGCAGACATAGTGGTATACATGATATTTCACATTTAATATACATTTTCAGGGATTAAAACACCTCTGCTGTACTAGGCAAACTCAACCGCACACATTCATCTAACTTTTTGAGTAATATGAGTGCTTAATTTGCATAGAAAAAGCAGTGTCCATGGGCCCCTTATTTGGGTGCCACTGCATAAATTGGAAATGGGATGACTTTGTGTTTCGGCTCCTGTTCAGCTCCTGAGGGCTCTAGGGCCACCAGACTTGCGCTCCAGTGTACGCTTCTGTGCCCCCTATGGGAATCCAGAGATTCGAGAAGATCAGAGAAACTCAAAATTGTCACGCCAAAAAACCCAAAGGGGTACCCCTTATATATTTTTTGTGTCGGAAAAACATGCATTTCAGATCTTCTCAAAACTCTGGATTCTGATAGGGGGCACTGAGACGTAGACAGTAGTGCAAGTGTGGTGGTCCTAGAGCCTTCCAGAGCTGAACAGGAGCCAAAAACATAAAGACATGCCTCTTTCCAATTATTGAGCACGGCCAAAAAAACTGTCCGCAGACATAGTCTTTATAGATGATATTTCACATTTAATATACATTTTCATGGATTAAAACACCACTGCTGTACTAGGCAAACTCAACCGCACACATTCATCTAACTTTTGAGAAACTCAAAATTGTCACCCCAAAAAACCCAAAGGGGTACCCCTTATATATTTTTTGTGTCGGAAAAACATGTATTTCAGATCTTCTCGAAACTCTGGATTCTGAAAGGGGGCACTGAGACGTAGACAGTAGTGCAAGTGTGGTGGACCTAGAGCCTTGCAGAGCTGAACAGGAGCCAGAAACATAAAGACATGCCTCTTCCCAATTATTGAGCGCCGCCAGATAACCGGTCCGCAGACATAGTGGTATAGATGATATTTCACATTTAATATACATTTTCAGGGATTAAAACACCTCTGCTGTACTAGGCAAACTCAACCGCACACATTCATCTAACTTTTTGAGTAATATGAGTGCTTAATTTGCATAGAAAAAGCAGTGTCCATGGGCCCCTTATTTGGGCGCCACTGCATAAATTGGAAATGGGATGACTTTGTCTTTCGGCTCCTGTTCAGCTCCTGAGGGCTCTAGGGCCACCAGACTTGCACTCCAGTGTACGCTTCCGTGCCCCCTATGGGAATCCAGAGATTCGAGAAGATCAGAGAATCTCAAAATTGTCACCCCAAAAAACCCAAAGGGGTACCCCTTATATATTTTTTGTGTCGGAAAAACATGTTTTTCAGATCTTCTCGAAACTCTGGATTCTGATAGGGGGCACTGAGACGTAGACAGTAGTGCAAGTGTGGTGGTCCTAGAGCCTTCCAGAGCTGAACAGGAGCCAAAAACATAAAGACATGCCTCTTCCCAATTATTGAGCACCGCCAGATAACCGGTCCGCAGACATAGTGGTATACATGATATTTCACATTTAATATACATTTTCAGGGATTAAAACACCTCTGCTGTACTAGGCAAACTCAACCGCACACATTCATCTAACTTTTGAGAAACTCAAAATTGTCACCCCAAAAAACCCAAAGGGGTACCCCTTATATATTTTTTGTGTCGGAAAAACATGCATTTCAGATCTTCTCAAAACTCTGGATTCTGATAGGGGGCACTGAGACATAGACAGTAGTGCAAGTGTGGTGGTCCTAGAGCCTTCCAGAGCTGAACAGGAGCCAAAAACATAAAGACATGCCTCTTTCCAATTATTGAGCACCGCCAAAAAAACAGTCCGCAGACATAGTCTTTATAGATGATATTTCACATTTAATATACATTTTCATGGATTAAAACACCACTGCTGTACTAGGCAAACTCAACCGCACACATTCATCTAACTTTTTAGAAACTCAAAATTGTCACCCCAAAAAACCCAAAGGGGCACCCCTTATATATTTTTTTGTCGGAAAAACATGTATTTCAGATCTTCTCGAAACTCTGGATTCTGAAAGGGGGCACTGAGACGTAGACAGTAGTGCAAGTGTGGTGGACCTAGAGCCTTCCAGAGCTGAACAGGAGCCAAAAACATAAAGACATGCCTCTTCCCAATTATTGAGCGCCGCCAGATAACCGGTCCGCAGACATAGTGGTATAGATGATATTTCACAATTAATATACATTTTCAGGGATTAAAACACCTCTGCTGTACTAGGCAAACTCAAGCGCACACATTCATCTAACTTTTGAGAAACTCAAAATTGTCACCCCAAAAAACCCAAAGGGGTACCCCTTATATATTTTTTGTGTCGGAAAAACATGCATTTCAGATCTTCTCAAAACTCTGGATTCTGATAGGGGGCACTGAGACGTAGACAGTAGTGCAAGTGTGGTGGTCCTAGAGCCTTCCAGAGCTGAACAGGAGCCAAAAACATAAAGACATGCCTCTTTACAATTATTGAGCACCGCCAAAAAAACAGTCCGCAGACATAGTCTTTATAGATGATATTTCACATTTAATATACATTTTCATGGATTAAAAAAACACTGCTGTACTAGGCAAACTCAACCGCACACATTCATCTAACTTTTGAGAAACTCAAAATTGTCACCCCAAAAAACCCAAAGGGGTACCCCTTATATATTTTTTTGTCGGAAAAACATGTATTTCAGATCTTCTCGAAACTCTGGATTCTGATATGGGGCACTGAGACGTAGACAGTAGTGCAAGTGTGGTGGTCCTAGAGCCTTCTATAGCTGAACAGGAGCCAAAAACATAAAGACATGCCTCTTCCCAATTATTGAGCGCCGCCAGATAACCTGTCCGCAGACATAGTGGTATAGATGATATTTCACATTTAATATACATTTTCATGGATTAAAACACCTCTGCTGTACTAGGCAAACTCAACCGCACACATTCATCTAACTTTTGAGAAACTCAAAATTGTCACCCCAAAAAACCCAAAGGGGTACCCCTTATATATTTTTTGTGTCGGAAAAACATGTATTTCAGATCTTCTCGAAACTCTGGATTCTGAAAGGGGGCACTGAGACGTAGACAGTAGTGCAAGTGTGGTGGTCCTAGAGCCTTCCAGAGCTGAACAGGAGCCAAAAACATAAAGACATGCCTCTTTACAATTATTGAGCACCGCCAAAAAAACAGTCCGCAGACATAGTCTTTATAGATGATATTTCACATTTAATATACATTTTCATGGATTAAAACAACACTGCTGTACTAGGCAAACTCAACCGCACACATTCATCTAACTTTTGAGAAACTCAAAATTGTCACCCCAAAAAACCCAAAGGGGTACCCCTTATATATTTTTTGTGTCGGAAAAACATGTTTTTCAGATCTTCTCGAAACTCTGGATTCTGATAGGGGGCACTGAGACGTAGACAGTAGTGCAAGTGTGGTGGTCCTAGAGCCTTCCAGAGCTGAACAGGAGCCAAAAACATAAAGACATGCCTCTTCCCAATTATTGAGCGCCGCCAGATAACCGGTCCGCAGACATAGTGGTATAGATGATATTTCACATTTAATATACATTTTCAGGGATTAAAACACCTCTGCTCCACTAGGCAAACTCAACCGCACACATTCATCTAACTTTTGAGAAACTCAAAATTGTCACCCCAAAAAACCCGAAGGGGTACCCCTTATTTTTTTTTTGTGTCGGAAAAACATGTATTTCAGATCTTCTCGAAACTCTGGATTCTGATAAGGGGCACTGAGACATAGACAGTAGTGCAAGTGTGGTGGTCCTAGAGCCTTCCAGAGCTGCACAGGAGCCAAAAACATAAAGACATGCCTCTTCCCAATTATTGAGCACCGCCAAATAACCGGTCCGCAGACATAGTCTTTATAGATGATATTTCACATTTAATATACATTTTCATGGATTAAAACACCTCTGCTGTACTAGGCAAACTCAACCGCACACATTCATCTAACTTTTGAGTAATATAAGTGCTTAATTTGCATAGAAAAAGCAGTGTCCATGGGCCCCTTATTTGGGTGCCACTGCATAAATTGGAAATGGGATGACTTTGTGTTTCGGCTCCTGTTCAGCTCCTGAGGGCTCTAGGGCCACCAGACTTGCGCTCCAGTGTACGCTTCTGTGCCCCCTATGGGAATCCAGAGATTCGAGAAGATCAGAGAAACTCAAAATTGTCACGCCAAAAAACCCAAAGGGGTACCCCTTATATATTTTTTGTGTCGGAAAAACATGTATTTCAGATCTTCTCGAAACTCTGGATTCTGAAAGGGGGCACTGAGAAGTAGACAGTAGTGCAAGTGTGGTGGTCCTAGAGCCTTCCAGAGCTGAACAGGAGCCAAAAACATAAAGACATGCCTCTTTCCAATTATTGAGCACCGCCAAAAAAACAGTCCGCAGACATAGTCTTTATAGATGATATTTCACATTTAATATACATTTTCAGGGATTAAAACACCTCTGCTGTACTAGGCAAACTCAACCGCACACATTCATCTAACTTTTGAGAAACTCAAAATTGTCACCCCAAAATACCCAAAGGGGTACCCCTTATATATTTTTTGTGTCGGAAAAACATGCATTTCAGATCTTCTCAAAACTCTGGATTCTGATAGGGGGCACTGAGACGTAGACAGTAGTGCAAGTGTGGTGGTCCTAGAGCCTTCCAGAGCTGAACAGGAGCCAAAAACATAAAGACATGCCTCTTTACAATTATTGAGCACCGCCAAAAAAACAGTCCGCAGACATAGTCTTTATAGATGATATTTCACATTTAATATACATTTTCATGGATTAAAACACCACTGCTGTACTAGGCAAACTCAACCGCACACATTCATCTAACTTTTGAGAAACTCAAAATTGTTACCCCAAAAAACCCAAAGGGGTACCCCTTATATATTTTTTTGTCGGAAAAACATGTATTTCAGATCTTCTCGAAACTCTGGATTCTGATATGGGGCACTGAGACGTAGACAGTAGTGCAAGTGTGGTGGTCCTAGAGCCTTCTATAGCTGAACAGGAGCCAAAAACATAAAGACATGCCTCTTCCCAATTATTGAGCGCCGCCAGATAACCTGTCCGCAGACATAGTGGTATAGATGATATTTCACATTTAATATACATTTTCATGGATTAAAACACCTCTGCTGTACTAGGCAAACTCAACCGCACACATTCATCTAACTTTTGAGAAACTCAAAATTGTCACCCCAAAAAACCCAAAGGGGTACCCCTTATATATTTTTTGTGTCGGAAAAACATGTATTTCAGATCTTCTCGAAACTCTGGATTCTGAAAGGGGGCACTGAGACGTAGACAGTAGTGCAAGTGTGGTGGTCCTAGAGCCTTCCAGAGCTGAACAGGAGCCAAAAACATAAAGACATGCCTCTTTCCAATTATTGAGCACCGCCAAAAAAACTGTCCGCAGACATAGTCTTTATAGATGATATTTCACATTTAATATACATTTTCATGGATTAAAACACCACTGCTGTACTAGGCAAACTCAACCGCACACATTCATCTAACTTTTGAGAAACTCAAAATTGTCACCCCAAAAAACCCAAAGGGGCACCCCTTATATATTTTTTTGTCGGAAAAACATGTATTTCAGATCTTCTCGAAACTCTGGATTCTGAAAGGGGGCACTGAGACGTAGACAGTAGTGCAAGTGTGGTGGACCTAGAGCCTTCCAGAGCTGAACAGGAGCCAAAAACATAAAGACATGCCTCTTCCCAATTATTGAGCGCCGCCAGATAACCGGTCCGCAGACATAGTGGTATAGATGATATTTCACATTTAATATACATTTTCAGGGATTAAAACACCTCTGCTGTACTAGGCAAACTCAACCGCACACATTCATCTAACTTTTGAGAAACTCAAAATTGTCACCCCAAAATACCCAAAGGGGTACCCCTTATATATTTTTTGTGTCGGAAAAACATGCATTTCAGATCTTCTCAAAACTCTGGATTCTGATAGGGGGCACTGAGACGTAGACAGTAGTGCAAGTGTGGTGGTCCTAGAGCCTTCCAGAGCTGAACAGGAGCCAAAAACATAAAGACATGCCTCTTTACAATTATTGAGCACCGCCAAAAAAACAGTCCGCAGACATAGTCTTTATAGATGATATTTCACATTTAATATACATTTTCATGGATTAAAACTCCACTGCTGTACTAGGCAAACTCAACCGCACACATTCATCTAACTTTTGAGAAACTCAAAATTGTTACCCCAAAAAACCCAAAGGGGTACCCCTTATATATTTTTTTGTCGGAAAAACATGTATTTCAGATCTTCTCGAAACTCTGGATACTGAAAGGGGGCACTGAGACGTAGAAAGTAGTGCAAGTGTGGTGGACCTAGAGCCTTCCAGAGCTGAACAGGAGCCAAAAACATAAAGACATGCCTCTTCCCAATTATTGAGCGCCGCCAGATAACCGGTCCGCAGACATAGTGGTATAGATGAAATTTCACATTTAATATACATTTTCAGGGATTAAAACACCTCTGCTGTACTAGGCAAACTCAACCGCACACATTCATCTAACTTTTGAGAAACTCAAAATTGTCACCCCAAAAAACCCAAAGGGGCACCCCTTATATATTTTTTTGTCGGAAAAACATGTATTTCAGATCTTCTCGAAACTCTGGATTCTGAAAGGGGGCACTGAGACGTAGACAGTAGTGCAAGTGTGGTGGACCTAGAGCCTTCCAGAGCTGAACAGGAGCCAAAAACATAAAGACATGCCTCTTCCCAATTATTGAGCGCCGCCAGATAACCGGTCCGCAGACATAGTGGTATAGATGATATTTCACATTTAATATACATTTTCAGGGATTAAAACACCTCTGCTGTACTAGGCAAACTCAACCGCACACATTCATCTAACTTTTGAGAAACTCAAAATTGTCACCCCAAAATACCCAAAGGGGTACCCCTTATATATTTTTTGTGTCGGAAAAACATGCATTTCAGATCTTCTCAAAACTCTGGATTCTGATAGGGGGCACTGAGACGTAGACAGTAGTGCAAGTGTGGTGGTCCTAGAGCCTTCCAGAGCTGAACAGGAGCCAAAAACATAAAGACATGCCTCTTTACAATTATTGAGCACCGCCAAAAAAACAGTCCGCAGACATAGTCTTTATAGATGATATTTCACATTTAATATACATTTTCATGGATTAAAACACCACTGCTGTACTAGGCAAACTCAACCGCACACATTCATCTAACTTTTGAGAAACTCAAAATTGTTACCCCAAAAAACCCAAAGGGGTACCCCTTATATATTTTTTTGTCGGAAAAACATGTATTTCAGATCTTCTCGAAACTCTGGATACTGAAAGGGGGCACTGAGACGTAGAAAGTAGTGCAAGTGTGGTGGACCTAGAGCCTTCCAGAGCTGAACAGGAGCCAAAAACATAAAGACATGCCTCTTCCCAATTATTGAGCGCCGCCAGATAACCGGTCCGCAGACATAGTGGTATAGATGAAATTTCACATTTAATATACATTTTCAGGGATTAAAACACCTCTGCTGTACTAGGCAAACTCAACCGCACACATTCATCTAACTTTTGAGAAACTCAAAATTGTCACCCCAAAAAACCCAAAGGGGTACCCCTTATATATTTTTTGTGTCGGAAAAACATGCATTTCAGATCTTCTCAAAACTCTGGATTCTGATAGGGGGCACTGAGACATAGACAGTAGTGCAAGTGTGGTGGTCCTAGAGCCTTCCAGAGCTGAACATGAGCCAAAAACATAAAGACATGCCTCTTTCCAATTATTGAGCACCGCCAAAAAAACAGTCCGCAGACATAGTCTTTATAGATGATATTTCACATTTAATATACATTTTCATGGATTAAAACACCACTGCTGTACAAGGCAAACTCAACCGCACACATTCATCTAACTTTTTAGAAACTCAAAATTGTCACCCCAAAAAACCCAAAGGGGCACCCCTTATATATTTTTTTGTCGGAAAAACATGTATTTCAGATCTTCTCGAAACTCTGGATTCTGAAAGGGGGCACTGAGACGTAGACAGTAGTGCAAGTGTGGTGGACCTAGAGCCTTCCAGAGCTGAACAGGAGCCAAAAACATAAAGACATGCCTCTTCCCAATTATTGAGCGCCGCCAGATAACCGGTCCGAAGACATAGTGGTATAGATGATATTTCACAATTAATATACATTTTCAGGGATTAAAACACCTCTGCTGTACTAGGCAAACTCAAGCGCACACATTCATCTAACTTTTGAGAAACTCAAAATTGTCACCCCAAAAAACCCAAAGGGGCCCCTTATATATTTTTTGTGTCGGAAAAACATGCATTTCAGATCTTCTCAAAACTCTGGATTCTGATAGGGGGCACTGAGACGTAGACAGTAGTACAAGTGTGGTGGTCCTAGAGCCTTCCAGAGCTGAACAGGAGCCAAAAACATAAAGACATGCCTCTTTCCAATTATTGAGCACCGCCAAAAAAACTGTCCGCAGACATAGTCTTTATAGATGATATTTCACATTTAATATACATTTTCATGGATTAAAACACCACTGCTGTACTAGGCAAACTCAACCGCACACATTCATCTAACTTTTGAGAAACTCAAAATTGTCACCCCAAAAAACCCAAAGGGGCACCCCTTATATATTTTTTTGTCGGAAAAACATGTATTTCAGATCTTCTCGAAACTCTGGATTCTGAAAGGGGGCACTGAGACGTAGACAGTAGTGCAAGTGTGGTGGACCTAGAGCCTTCCAGAGCTGAACAGGAGCCAAAAACATAAAGACATGCCTCTTCCCAATTATTGAGCGCCGCCAGATAACCGGTCCGCAGACATAGTGGTATAGATGATATTTCACATTTAATATACATTTTCAGGGATTAAAACACCTCTGCTGTACTAGGCAAACTCAACCGCACACATTCATCTAACTTTTGAGAAACTCAAAATTGTCACCCCAAAATACCCAAAGGGGTACCCCTTATATATTTTTTGTGTCGGAAAAACATGCATTTCAGATCTTCTCAAAACTCTGGATTCTGATAGGGGGCACTGAGACGTAGACAGTAGTGCAAGTGTGGTGGTCCTAGAGCCTTCCAGAGCTGAACAGGAGCCAAAAACATAAAGACATGCCTCTTTACAATTATTGAGCACCGCCAAAAAAACAGTCCGCAGACATAGTCTTTATAGATGATATTTCACATTTAATATACATTTTCATGGATTAAAACTCCACTGCTGTACTAGGCAAACTCAACCGCACACATTCATCTAACTTTTGAGAAACTCAAAATTGTTACCCCAAAAAACCCAAAGGGGTACCCCTTATATATTTTTTTGTCGGAAAAACATGTATTTCAGATCTTCTCGAAACTCTGGATACTGAAAGGGGGCACTGAGACGTAGAAAGTAGTGCAAGTGTGGTGGACCTAGAGCCTTCCAGAGCTGAACAGGAGCCAAAAACATAAAGACATGCCTCTTCCCAATTATTGAGCGCCGCCAGATAACCGGTCCGCAGACATAGTGGTATAGATGAAATTTCACATTTAATATACATTTTCAGGGATTAAAACACCTCTGCTGTACTAGGCAAACTCAACCGCACACATTCATCTAACTTTTGAGAAACTCAAAATTGTCACCCCAAAAAACCCAAAGGGGCACCCCTTATATATTTTTTTGTCGGAAAAACATGTATTTCAGATCTTCTCGAAACTCTGGATTCTGAAAGGGGGCACTGAGACGTAGACAGTAGTGCAAGTGTGGTGGACCTAGAGCCTTCCAGAGCTGAACAGGAGCCAAAAACATAAAGACATGCCTCTTCCCAATTATTGAGCGCCGCCAGATAACCGGTCCGCAGACATAGTGGTATAGATGATATTTCACATTTAATATACATTTTCAGGGATTAAAACACCTCTGCTGTACTAGGCAAACTCAACCGCACACATTCATCTAACTTTTGAGAAACTCAAAATTGTCACCCCAAAATACCCAAAGGGGTACCCCTTATATATTTTTTGTGTCGGAAAAACATGCATTTCAGATCTTCTCAAAACTCTGGATTCTGATAGGGGGCACTGAGACGTAGACAGTAGTGCAAGTGTGGTGGTCCTAGAGCCTTCCAGAGCTGAACAGGAGCCAAAAACATAAAGACATGCCTCTTTACAATTATTGAGCACCGCCAAAAAAACAGTCCGCAGACATAGTCTTTATAGATGATATTTCACATTTAATATACATTTTCATGGATTAAAACACCACTGCTGTACTAGGCAAACTCAACCGCACACATTCATCTAACTTTTGAGAAACTCAAAATTGTTACCCCAAAAAACCCAAAGGGGTACCCCTTATATATTTTTTTGTCGGAAAAACATGTATTTCAGATCTTCTCGAAACTCTGGATACTGAAAGGGGGCACTGAGACGTAGAAAGTAGTGCAAGTGTGGTGGACCTAGAGCCTTCCAGAGCTGAACAGGAGCCAAAAACATAAAGACATGCCTCTTCCCAATTATTGAGCGCCGCCAGATAACCGGTCCGCAGACATAGTGGTATAGATGAAATTTCACATTTAATATACATTTTCAGGGATTAAAACACCTCTGCTGTACTAGGCAAACTCAACCGCACACATTCATCTAACTTTTGAGAAACTCAAAATTGTCACCCCAAAAAACCCAAAGGGGTACCCCTTATATATTTTTTGTGTCGGAAAAACATGCATTTCAGATCTTCTCAAAACTCTGGATTCTGATAGGGGGCACTGAGACATAGACAGTAGTGCAAGTGTGGTGGTCCTAGAGCCTTCCAGAGCTGAACATGAGCCAAAAACATAAAGACATGCCTCTTTCCAATTATTGAGCACCGCCAAAAAAACAGTCCGCAGACATAGTCTTTATAGATGATATTTCACATTTAATATACATTTTCATGGATTAAAACACCACTGCTGTACTAGGCAAACTCAACCGCACACATTCATCTAACTTTTTAGAAACTCAAAATTGTCACCCCAAAAAACCCAAAGGGGCACCCCTTATATATTTTTTTGTCGGAAAAACATGTATTTCAGATCTTCTCGAAACTCTGGATTCTGAAAGGGGGCACTGAGACGTAGACAGTAGTGCAAGTGTGGTGGACCTAGAGCCTTCCAGAGCTGAACAGGAGCCAAAAACATAAAGACATGCCTCTTCCCAATTATTGAGCGCCGCCAGATAACCGGTCCGCAGACATAGTGGTATAGATGATATTTCACAATTAATATACATTTTCAGGGATTAAAACACCTCTGCTGTACTAGGCAAACTCAAGCGCACACATTCATCTAACTTTTGAGAAACTCAAAATTGTCACCCCAAAAAACCCAAAGGGGCCCCTTATATATTTTTTGTGTCGGAAAAACATGCATTTCAGATCTTCTCAAAACTCTGGATTCTGATAGGGGGCACTGAGACGTAGACAGTAGTACAAGTGTGGTGGTCCTAGAGCCTTCCAGAGCTGAACAGGAGCCAAAAACATAAAGACATGCCTCTTTACAATTATTGAGCACCGCCAAAAAAACAGTCCGCAGACATAGTCTTTATAGATTATATTTCACATTTAATATACATTTTCATGGATTAAAACAACACTGCTGTACTAGGCAAACTCAACCGCACACATTCATCTAACTTTTGAGAAACTCAAAATTGTCACCCCAAAAAACCCAAAGGGGTACCCCTTATATATTTTTTTGTCGGAAAAACATGTATTTCAGATCTTCTCGAAACTCTGGATTCTGATATGGGGCACTGAGACGTAGACAGTAGTGCAAGTGTGGTGGTCCTAGAGCCTTCTATAGCTGAACAGGAGCCAAAAACATAAAGACATGCCTCTTCCCAATTATTGAGCGCCGCCAGATAACCTGTCCGCAGACATAGTGGTATAGATGATATTTCACATTTAATATACATTTTCATGGATTAAAACACCTCTGCTGTACTAGGCAAACTCAACCGCACACATTCATCTAACTTTTGAGAAACTCAAAATTGTCACCCCAAAAAACCCAAAGGGGTACCCCTTATATATTTTTTGTGTCGGAAAAACATGTATTTCAGATCTTCTCGAAACTCTGGATTCTGAAAGGGGGCACTGAGACGTAGACAGTAGTGCAAGTGTGGTGGTCCTAGAGCCTTCCAGAGCTGAACAGGAGCCAAAAACATAAAGACATGCCTCTTTACAATTATTGAGCACCGCCAAAAAAACAGTCCGCAGACATAGTCTTTATAGATGATATTTCACATTTAATATACATTTTCATGGATTAAAACAACACTGCTGTACTAGGCAAACTCAACCGCACACATTCATCTAACTTTTGAGAAACTCAAAATTGTCACCCCAAAAAAACCCAAAGGGGTACCCCTTATATATTTTTTGTGTCGGAAAAACATGTTTTTCAGATCTTCTCGAAACTCTGGATTCTGATAGGGGGCACTGAGACGTAGACAGTAGTGCAAGTGTGGTGGTCCTAGAGCCTTCCAGAGCTGCACAGGAGCCAAAAACATAAAGACATGCCTCTTCCCAATTATTGAGCACCGCCAAATAACCGGTCCGCAGACATAGTCTTTATAGATGATATTTCACATTTAATATACATTTTCATGGATTAAAACACCACTGCTGTACTAGGCAAACTCAACCACACACATTCATCTAACTTTTGAGTAATATAAGTGCTTAACTGCATAGAAAACGCAGTGTCCATGGGCCCCTTATTTGGGTGCCACTGCATAAATTGGAAATGGGATGACTTTGTGTTTCGGCTCCTGTTCAGCTCCTGAGGGCTCTAGGGCCACCAGACTTTCGCTCCAGTGTACGCTTCCGTGCCCCCTATGGGAATCCAGAGATTCGAGAAGATCAGAGAAACTCAAAATTGTCACGCCAAAAAACCCAAAGGGGTACGTACCCCTTATATATTTTTTTGTCGGAAAAACATGTATTTCAGATCTTCTCGAAACTCTGGATTCTGATCGGGGGCACTGAGACGTAGACAGTAGTGCAAGTGTGGTGGTCCTAGAGCCTTCCAGAGCTGAACAGGAGCCAAAAACATAAAGACATGCCTCTTCCCAATTATTGAGCGCCGCCAGATAACCGGTCCGCAGACATAGTGGTATAGATGATATTTCACATTTAATATACATTTTCAGGGATTAAAACACCTCTGCTGTACTAGGCAAACTCAACCGCACACATTCATCTAACTTTTGAGAAACTCAAAATTGTCACCCCAAAAAACCCAAAGGGGTACCCCTTATTTATTTTTTGTGTCGGAAAAACATGTATTTCAGATCTTCTCGAAACTCTGGATTCTGATAAGGGGCACTGAGACATAGACAGTAGTGCAAGTGTGGTGGTCCTAGAGCCTTCCAGAGCTGCACAGGAGCCAAAAACATAAAGACATGCCTCTTCCTAATTATTGAGCGCCGCCAGATAACCGGTCCGCAGACATAGTGGTATACATGATATTTCACATTTAATATACATTTTCAGGGATTAAAACACCTCTGCTGTACTAGGCAAACTCAACCGCACACATTCATCTAACTTTTGAGTAATATAAGTGCTTAATTTGCATAGAAAAAGCAGTGTCCATGGGCCCCTTATTTGGGTGCCACTGCATAAATTGGAAATGGGATGACTTTGTGTTTCGGCTCCTGTTCAGCTCCTGAGGGCTCTAGGGCCACCAGACTTGCGCTCCAGTGTACGCTTCTGTGCCCCCTATGGGAATCCAGAGATTCGAGAAGATCAGAGAAACTCAAAATTGTCACGCCAAAAAACCCAAAGGGGTACCCCTTATATATATTTTTTGTGTCGGAAAAACATGCATTTCAGATCTTCTCAAAACTCTGGATTCTGATAGGGGGCACTGAGACGTAAACAGTAGTGCAAGTGTGGTGGTCCTAGAGCCTTCCAGAGCTGAACAGGAGCCAAAAACATAGACATGCCTCTTTCCAATTATTGAGCACGGCCAAAAAAACTGTCCGCAGACATAGTCTTTATAGATGATATTTCACATTTAATATACATTTTCATGGATTAAAACACCACTGCTGTACTAGGCAAACTCAACCGCACACATTCATCTAACTTTTGAGTAATATGAGTGCTTAATTTGCATAGAAAAAGCAGTGTCCATGGGCCCCTTATTTGGGCGCCACTGCATAAATTGGAAATGGGATGACTTTGTGTTTCGGCTCCTGTTCAGCTCCTGAGGGCTCTAGGGCCACCAGACTTGCGCTCCAGTGTACGCTTCTGTGCCCCCTATGGGAATCCAGAGATTTGAGAAGATCAGAGAAACTCAAAATCGTCACGCCAAAAAACCCAAAGGGGTACCCTTTATATATTTTTTGTGTCGGAAAAACATGTATTTCAGATCTTCTCGAAACTCTGGATTCTGATAAGGGGCACTGAGACATAGACAGTAGTGCAAGTGTGGTGGTCCTAGAGCCTTCCAGAGCTGCACAGGAGCCAAAAACATAAAGACATGCCTCTTCCCAATTATTGAGCGCCGCCAGATAACCGGTCCGCAGACATAGTGGTATAGATGATATTTCACATTTAATATACATTTTCAGGGATTAAAACACCTCTGCTGTACTAGGCAAACTCAACCGCACACATTCATCTAACTTTTGAGAAACTCAAAATTGTCACCCCAAAAAACCCAAAGGGGTACCCCTTATATATTTTTTGTGTCGGAAAAACATGCATTTCAGATCTTCTCAAAACTCTGGATTCTGATAGGGGGCACTGAGACGTAGACAGTAGTGCAAGTGTGGTGGTCCTAGAGCCTTCCAGAGCTGAACAGGAGCCAAAAACATAAAGAAATGCCTCTTTCCAATTATTGAGCACCGCCAAAAAAACTGTCCGCAGACATAGTCTTTATAGATGATATTTCACATTTAATATACATTTTCATGGATTAAAACAACACTGCTGTACTAGGCAAACTCAACCGCACACATTCATCTAACTTTTGAGAAACTCATAATTGTCACCCCAAAAAACCCAAAGGGGTACCCCTTATATATTTTTTGTGTCGGAAAAAAATGTATTTCAGATCTTCTCGAAACTCTGGATTCTGATAAGGGGCACTGAGACGTAGACAGTAGTGCAAGTGTGGTGGTCCTAGAGCCTTCCAGAGCTGAACAGGAGCCAAAAACATAAAGACTTGCCTCTTCCCAATTATTGAGCACCACCAAATAACCGGTCCGCAGACATAGTCTTTATAGATGATATTTCACATTTAATATACATTTTCATGGATTAAAACACCACTGCTGTACTAGGCAAACTAAACCACACACATTCATCTAACTTTTGCGTAATATAAGTGCTTAATTTGCATAGAAAACGCAGTGTCCATGGGCCCCTTATTTGGGTGCCACTGCATAAATTGGAAATGGGATGACTTTGTGTTTCGGCTCCTGTTCAGCTCCTGAGGGCTCTAGGGCCACCAGACTTTCGCTCCAGTGTACGCTTCCGTGCCCCCTATGGGAATCCAGAGATTCGAGAAGATCAGAGAAACTCAAAATTGTCACCCCAAAAAACCCAAAGGGGTACCCCTTATATATTTTTTGTGTCGGAAAAACATGTATTTCAGATCTTCTCGAAACTCTGGATTCTGAAAGGGGGCACTGAGACGTAGACAGTAGTGCAAATGTGGTGGTCCTAGAGCTTTCCAGAGCTGAACAGGAGCCAAAAACATAAAGACATGCCTCTTCCCAATTATTGAGCGCCGCCAGATAACCGGTCCGCAGACATAGTGGTATAGATGATATTTCACATTTAATATACATTTTCAGGGATTAAAACACCTCTGCTGTACTAGGCAAACTCAACCGCACACATTCATCTAACTTTTGAGAAACTCAAAATTGTCATCCCAAAAAACCCAAAGGGGTACCCCTTATATATTTTTTGTGTCGGAAAAACATGTATTTCAGATCTTCTCGAAACTCTGGATTCCGATAGGGGGCACTGAGACGTAGACAGTCGTGCAAGTGTGGTGGTCCTAGTGCCTTCCAGAGCTGAACAGGAGCCAAAAACATAAAGACATGCCTCTTCCCAATTATTGAGCGCCGCCACATAACCGGTCCGCAGACATAGTGGTATAGATGATATTTCACATTTAATATACATTTTCAGGGATTAAAACACCTCTGCTGTACTAGGCAAACTCAACCGCACACATTCATCTAACTTTTGAGAAACTCAAAATTGTCACCCCAAAAAACCCAAAGGGGTACCCCTTATATATTTTTTGTGTCGGAAAAACATGTATTTCAGATCTTCTCGAAACTCTGGATTCTGATAAGGGGCACTGAGACATAGACAGTAGTGCAAGTGTGGTGGTCCTAGAGCCTTCCAGAGCTGCACAGGAGCCAAAAACATAAAGACATGCCTCTTCCCAATTATTGAGCGCCGCCAGATAACCGGTCCGCAGACATAGTGGTATAGATGATATTTCACATTTGATATACATTTCAGGGATTAAAACACCTCTGCTGTACTAGGCAAACTCAACCGCACACATTCATCTAACTTTTGAGAAACTCAAAATTGTCACCCCAAAAAACCCAAAGGGGTACCCCTTATATATTTTTTGTGTCGGAAAAACATGCATTTCAGATCTTCTCAAAACTCTGGATTCTGATAGGGGGCACTGAGACGTAGACAGTAGTGCAAGTGTGGTGGTCCTAGAGCCTTCCAGAGCTGAACAGGAGCCAAAAACATAAAGACATGCCTCTTTCCAATTATTGAGCACCGCCAAAAAAACTGTCCGCAGACATAGTCTTTATAGATGATATTTCACATTTAATATACATTTTCATGGATTAAAACACCACTGCTGTACTAGGCAAACTCAACCGCACACATTCATCTAACTTTTGAGAAACTCAAAATTGTCACCCCAAAAAACCCAAAGGGGTACCCCTTATATATTTTTTGTGTCGGAAAAACATGTATTTCAGATCTTCTCGAAACTCTGGATTCTGATAAGGGGCACTGAGACATAGACAGTAGTGCAAGTGTGGTGGTCCTAGAGCCTTCCAGAGCTGAACAGGAGCCAAAAGCATAAAGACATGCCTCTTCCCAATTATTGAGCACGGCCAAAAAAAACAGTCCGCAGACATAGTCTTTATAGATGATATTTCACATTTAATATACATTTTCATGGATTAAAACACCACTGCTGTACTAGGCAAACTCAACCGCACACATTCATCTAACTTTTGAGTAATATGAGTGCTTAATTTGCATAGAAAAAGCAGTGTCCATGGGCCCCTTATTTGGGCGCCACTGCATAAATTGGAAATGGGATGACTTTGTGTTTCGGCTCCTGTTCAGCTCCTGAGGGCTCTAGGGCCACCAGACTTGCGCTCCAGTGTACGCTTCTGTGCCCCCTATGGGAATCCAGAGATTCGAGAAGATCAGAGAAACTCAAAATCGTCACGCCAAAAAACCCAAAGGGGTACCCTTTATATATTTTTTGTGTCGGAAAAACATGTATTTCAGATCTTCTCGAAACTCTGGATTCTGAAAGGGGGCACTGAGACGTAGACAGTAGTGCAAGTGTGGTGGTCCTAGAGCCTTCCAGAGCTGAACAGGAGCCAAAAACATAAAGACATGCCTCTTCCCAATTATTGAGCGCCGCCAGATAACCGGTCCGCAGACATAGTGGTATAGATGATATTTCATATTTAATATACATTTTCAGGGATTAAAACACCTCTGCTGTACTAGGCAAACTCAACCGCACACATTCATCTAACTTTTGAGAAACTCGAAATTGTCACCCCAAAAAACCCAAAGGGGTACCCCTTATATATTTTTTGTGTTGGAAAAACATGTATTTCAGATCTTCTCGAAACTCTGGATTCTGATAAGGGGCACTGAGACATAGACAGTAGTGCAAGTGTGGTGGTCCTAGAGCCTTCCAGAGCTGCACAGGAGCCAAAAACATAAAGACATGCCTCTTCCCAATTATTGAGCGCCGCCAGATAACCGGTCCGCAGACATAGTGGTATAGATGATATTTCACATTTAATATACATTTTCAGGGATTAAAACACCTCTGCTGTACTAGGCAAACTCAACCGCACACATTCATCTAACTTTTGAGAAACTCAAAATTGTCACCCCAAAAAACCCAAAGGGGTACCCCTTATATATTTTTTGTGTCGGAAAAACATGCATTTCAGATCTTCTCAAAACTCTGGATTCTGATAGGGGGCACTGAGACGTAGACAGTAGTGCAAGTGTGGTGGTCCTAGAGCCTTCCAGAGCTGAACAGGAGCCAAAAACATAAAGAAATGCCTCTTTCCAATTATTGAGCACCGCCAAAAAAACTGTCCGCAGACATAGTCTTTATAGATGATATTTCACATTTAATATACATTTTCATGGATTAAAACACCACTGCTGTACTAGGCAAACTCAACCGCACACATTCATCTAACTTTTGAGAAACTCAAAATTGTCACCCCAAAAAACCCAAAGGGGTACCCCTTATATATTTTTTGTGTCGGAAAAAAATGTATTTCAGATCTTCTCGAAACTCTGGATTCTGATAAGGGGCACTGAGACGTAGACAGTAGTGCAAGTGTGGTGGTCCTAGAGCCTTCCAGAGCTGAACAGGAGCCAAAAACATAAAGACTTGCCTCTTCCCAATTATTGAGCACCACCAAATAACCGGTCCGCAGACATAGTCTTTATAGATGATATTTCAATTTAATATACATTTTCATGGATTAAAACACCACTGCTGTACTAGGCAAACTAAACCACACACATTCATCTAACTTTTGCGTAATATAAGTGCTTAATTTGCATAGAAAACGCAGTGTCCATGGGCCCCTTATTTGGGTGCCACTGCATAAATTGGAAATGGGATGACTTTGTGTTTCGGCTCCTGTTCAGCTCCTGAGGGCTCTAGGGCCACCAGACTTTCGCTCCAGTGTATGCTTCCGTGCCCCCTATGGGAATCCAGAGATTCGAGAAGATCAGAGAAACTCAAAATTGTCACGCCAAAAAACCCAAAGGGGTACGTACCCCTTATATATTTTTTTGTCGGAAAAACATGTATTTCAGATCTTCTCGAAACTGGATTCTGATCGGGGGCACTGAGACGTAGACAGTAGTGCAAGTGTGGTGGTCCTAGAGCCTTCCAGAGCTGCACAGGAGCCAAAAACATAAAGACATGCCTCTTCCCAATTATTGAGCGCCGCCAGATAACCGATCCGCAGACATAGTGGTATACATGATATTTCACATTTGATATACATTTTCAGGGATTAAAACACCTCTGCCGTACTAGGCAAACTCAACCGCACACATTCATCTAACTTTTGAGAAACTCAAAATTGTCACCCCAAAAAACCCAAAGGGGTACTACCCCTTATATATTTTTTGTGTCGGAAAAACATGTATTTCAGATCTTCTCGAAACTCTGGATTCTGATAAGGGGCACTGAGACGTAGACAGTAGTGCAAGTGTGGTGGTCCTAGAGCCTTCCAGAGCTGAACAGGAGCCAAAAACATAAAGACATGCCTCTTCCCAATTATTGAGCACCGCCAAATAACCGGTCCGCAGACATAGTCTTTATAGATGATATTTCACATTTAATATACATTTTCATGGATTAAAACACCACTGCTGTACTAGGCAAACTCAACCGCACACATTCATCTAACTTTTGAGTAATATGAGTGCTTAATTTGCATAGAAAAAGCAGTGTCCATGGGCCCCTTATTTGGGTGCCACTGCATAAATTGGAAATGGGATGACTTTGTGTTTCGGCTCCTGTTCAGCTCCTGAGGGCTCTAGGGCCACCAGACTTGCGCTCCAGTGTACGCTTCCGTGCCCCCTATGGGAATCCAGAGATTCGAGAAGATCAGAGAAACTCAAAATTGTCACCCCAAATATATTTTTTGTGTCGGAAAAACATGTATTTCAGATCGTCTCGAAACTCTGGATTCTGATATGGGGCACTGAGACGTAGACAGTACTGCAAGTGTGGTGGTCCTAGAGCCTTCCAGAGCTGAACAGGAGCCAAAAACATAAAGACATGCCTCTTCCCAATTATTGAGCACCGTCAAATAACCGTTCCGCAGACATAGTTTTTATAAATGATATTTCACATTTAATATACATTTTCATGGATTAAAACACCACTGCTGTACTAGGCAAATTCAACCGCACACATTCATCTAACTTTTGAGAAACTCAAAATCGTCACCCCAAAAAACCCAAAGGGGTACCCCTTATATATTTTTTGTGTCGGAAAAACATGTATTTCAGATCTTCTCGAAACTCTGGATTCAGATAGGGGGCACTGAGACGTAGACAGTAGTGCAAGTGTGGTGTTCCTAGAGCCTTCCATAGCTGAACAGGAGCCAAAAACATAAAGACATGCCTCTTTCCAATTATTGAGCAACGCCAAAAAAACAGTCCGCAGACATAGTCTTTATAGATGATATTTCACATTTAATATACATTTTCATGGATTAAAACACCACTGCTGTACTAGGCAAACTCAACCGCACACATTCATCTAACTTTTGAGAAACTCAAAATTGTCACCCCAAAAAACCCAAATATATTCCCTTATATATATTTTGTGTCGGAAAAATATGTATTTCAGATCTTCTTGAAACTCTGGATTCTGATAAGGGGCACTGAGACGTAGACAGTAGTGCAAGTGTGGTGGTCCTAGAGCCTTCCAGAGCTGAACAAGAGCCAAAAACATAAAGACATGCCTCTTCCCAATTATTGAGCACGGCCAAAAAAACCAGTCCGCAGACATAGTCTTTATAGATGATATTTCACATTTAATATACATTTTCATGGATTAAAACACCACTGCTGTACTAGGCAAACTCAACCGCACACATTCATCTAACTTTTGAGTAATATGAGTGCTTAATTTGCATAGAAAAAGCAGTGTCCATGGGCCCCTTATTTGGGCGCCACTGCATAAATTGGAAATGGGATGACTTTGTGTTTCGGCTCCTGTTCAGCTCCTGAGGGCTCTAGGGCCACCAGACTTGCGCTCCAGTGTACGCTTCCGTGCCCCCTATGGGAATCCAGAGATTCGAGAAGATCAGAGAAACTCAAAATTGTCACGCCAAAAAACCCTTATATATTTTTTGTGTCGGAAAAACATGTCTTTCAGATCTTCTCGAAACTCTGGATTCTGATATGGGGCACTGAGACGTAGACAGTAGTGCAAGTGTAATGGTCCTAGAGCCTTCCAGAGCTGAACAGGAGCCAAAAACATAAAGACATGCCTCTTCCCAATTATTGAGCGCCGCCAGATAACCTGTCCTCAGACATAGTGGTATAGATGATATTTCACATTTAATATACATTCATGACGTAAAACTGTATTTATTCATTTATCACAAAAAGTAAAAATGGACAAAACACTCAAAAAACGACAGTGTATACTAATACGTAAAAGTGAATTTTTGTTCAATTATCACAAAAAGTAAAAATGGACAAAAACCTCAAAAAAACGACAGTGTATACCATGACGTAAAAGTGAATTTATTCAATTATCACAAAAAGTAAAAATGGACAAAAACCTCAAAAAACGACAGTGTATACTATGACATAAAAGTGAATTTATTCAATTATCACAAAAAGTAAAAATGGACAAAAACCTCAAAAAACGAAAGTGTATACTATGACATAAAAGTGAATTTATTCAAAAATCAAAAAAATTCTAAATGGACAAAAACCTCAAAAAACGACAGTGTATACTATGACGTAAAAGTGAATTTTTTTAAAAATCAAAAAAAGAAAAAATGGACAAAAACCTCAAAAAACGACAGTGTATACTATGAAGTAAAAGTGCATTTATTCAATTATCACAAAAAGTAAAAATGGACAAAAACCTCAAAATACGACAGTGTATACTATGACGTAAAAGTGAATTTATTCAAAAATCTAAAAAAATTCAAAATGGACAAAAAAACTCAAAATACAACAGTGTATACTATGACGTAAAAGTGAATTTATTCAATTATCACAAAAAGTAAAAATGGACAAAAACCTCAAAAAACAAGAGTGTATACTATGACGTAAAAGTGAATTTATTCAAAAATCAAAAAAATTCAAAATGGACAAAAACCTCAAAAAACGACAGTGTATACTATGACGTAAAAGTGAATTTATTCAATTATCACAAAAAGTAAAAATGGACAAAAACCTCAAAAAACGACAGTGTATACTATGACGTAAAAGTGAATTTATTCAATTATCACAAAAAGTAAAAATGGACAAAAACCTCAAAAAACGACAGTGTATACTATGACGTAAAAGTGAATTTATTCAAAAATCAAAAAAAATCAAAATGGACAAAAACCTCAAAAAACGACAGTGTATACTATGACGTGAAAGTGAATTTATTCAATTATCACAAAAAGTAAAAATGTACAAAAACCTCAAAAAACGACAGTGTATACTATGACGTAAAAGTGAATTTATTCAAAAATCTAAAAAAAATCAAAATGGCCAAAAATCTCAAAAAACGACAGTGTATACTATGACGTAAAAGTGAATTTATTCAATTATCACAAAAAGTAAAAATGGACAAAAACCTCAAAAAACAACAGTGTATACCATGACGTAAAAGTGAATTTATTCAATTATCAAAAAAAGTAAAAATGGACAAAAACCTCAAAAAACGACAGTGTATACTATGACGTAAAAGTGAATTTATTCAATTATCACAAAAAGTAAAAATGGACAAAAACCTCAAAAAACGACAGTGTATACTATGGCGTAAAAGTGAATTTTTTTAAAAATCAAAAAAATTCAAAATGGACAAAAACCTCAAAAAACGACAGTGTATACTATGACGTAAAAGTGAATTTATTCAATTATCACAAAAAGTAAAAATGGACAAAAACCTCAAAAAACGACAGTGTATACTATGACGTAAAAGTGAATTTATTCAAAAATCAAAAAAATTCAAAATGGACAAAAACCTCAAAAAACGACAGTGTATACTATGATGTAAAAGTGAATTTATTCTATTATCACAAAAAGTAAAAATGGACAAAAACCTCAAAAAAGACAGTGTATAGTATGACGTAAAAGTGCATTTATTCAATTATCACAAAAAGTAAAAATGGACAAAACCCTCAAAAAACGACTGTATACTATTACGTAAAAGTGTATTTATTCAATTATCACAAAAAGTAAAAATGGACAAAAACCTCAAAAAAACGACAGTGTATACCATGACGTAAAAGTGAATTTATTCAATTATCACAAAAAGTAAAAATGGGCAAAAACCTCAAAAAACGACAGTGTATACTATGACATAAAAGTGAATTTATTCAGAAATCTAAAAAAATTCAAAATGGCCAAAAAACTCAAAAAACGACAGTGTATACCATGACGTAAAAGTGAATTTATTCAATTATCACAAAAAGTAAAAATGGACAAAAACTTTAAAAAACGACAGTGTATACTATGACGTAAAAGTGAATTTATTCAATTATCACAAAAAGTAAAAATGGACAAAAACCTCAAAAAACGACAGTGTATACTATGACGTAAAAGTGAATTTTTTTAAAAATCAAAAAAATTCAAAATGGACAAAAACCTCAAAAAACGACAGTGTATACTATGACGTAAAAGTGAATTTATTCAATTATGACAAAAAGTAAAAATGGACATAAACCTCAAAAAACGACAGTGTATACTATGACGTAAAAGTGAATTTATTCAAAAATAAAAAAAAATCAAAATGGACAAAAACCTCAAAAAACGACAGTGTATACCTTGACGTAAAAGTGCATTTATTCAATTATCACAAAAAGTAAAAATGGACAAAAACCTCAAAAAACGACAGTGTATACTATGACGTAAAAGAGAATTTATTCAATTATCACAAAAAGTAAAAATGGACAAAAACCTTAAAAAACGACAGTATATACTATGACGTAAAAGTGAATATATTCAATTATCACAAAAAGTAAAAATGGACAAAAACCTCAAAAAACGACAGTGTATACTATGACGTAAAAGTGAATTTATTCAATTATCACAAAAAGTAAAAATGGACAAAAACCTCAAAAAACGACAGTATATACTATGATGTAAAAGTGAATTTATTCAATTATCACAAAAAGTAAAAATGGACAAAAACCTCAAAAAACGACAGTGTATACTATGACGTAAAAGTGAATTTATTCAATTATGACAAAAAGTAAAAATGGACAAAAACCTCAAAAAACGACAGTGTATACTATGACGTAAAAGTGAATTTATTCAATTATCACAAAAATTAAAAATGGACAAAAAACGACAGTGTATACTATGACGTAAAAGTGAATTTATTCAATTATGACAAAAAGTAAAAATGGACAAAAACCTCAAAAAACGACAGTGTATACTATGACGTAAAAGTGAATTTATTCAATTATCACAGAAAGTAAAAATGGACAAAAACCTCAAAAAACGACAGTGTATACTATGGCGTAAAAGTGAATTTTTTCAAAAATCAAAAAAATTCAAAATTGATAAAAAACCTCAAAAAACGACAGTGTATACTATTACGTAAAAATGAATTAATTCAATTATGACAAAAAGTAAAAATGGACAAAAACCTCAAAAAACGACAGTATATACTATGACGTAAAAGTGAATTTTTTTAAAAATCAAAAAAATTCAAAATGGACAAAAAAACTCAAAATACGACAGTGTATACTATGACGTAAAAGTGAATTTATTCAAAAATCACAAAAAGTAAAAATGGACAAAAACCTCAAAAAACGACAGTGTATACTATGACGTAAAAGTGAATTCATTCAATTATCACAAAAAGAAAAAATGGAAAAAAAACTCAAAAAACGACAGTGTATACTATGACGTAAAAGTGAATTTATTCAAAAATCAAAAAAATTCAAAATGGACAAAAACCTCAAAAAACGACAGTGTATACTATGATGTAAAAGTGAATTTATTCAAAAATCAAAAAAATTCAAAATGGACAAAAACCTCAAAAAACGACAGTGTATACTATGACGTAAAAGAGAATTTATTCAATTATCAAAAAAAATCAAACTGGACAAAAACCTCAAAAAACGACAGTGTATACTATGACGTAAAAGTGAATTTATTCAAAAATCAAAAAAATTCAAAATGGACAAAAACCTCAAAAAACGACAGTGTATACTATGACGTAAAAGTGAATTTATTCAATTATCACAAAAATTCAAAATGGACAAAAACCTAAAAAAACAACAGTGTATACTATGACGTAAAAGTGAATTTTTTTAAAAATCAAAAAAATTCAAAATGGACAAAAAAACTCAAAATACGACAGTGTATACTATGACGTAAAAGTGAATTTATTCAAAAATCACAAAAATTCAAAATGGACAAAAACCTCAAAATACGACAGTGTATACTATGACGTAAAAGTGAATTTTTTTAAAAATCAAAAAAATTCAAAATGGACAAAAAAACTCAAAATACGACAGTGTATACTATGACGTAAAAGTGAATTTATTCAAAAATCAAAAAAATTCAAAATGGACAAAAACCTCAAAAACGACAGTGTATACTATGACGTAAAAGTGAATTTATTCAATTATCACAAAAAGTAAAAATGGACAAAAACCTAAAAAAACGACAGTGTATACTATGACGTAAAAGTGAATTTATTCAAAAATCAAAAAAATTCAAAATGGACAAAAACCTCAAAAAACGACAGTGTATACTATGACGTAAAAGTGAATTTATTCAAAAATAAAAAAAATTCAAAATGGACAAAAACCTCAAAAAACGACAGTGTATACTATGACGTAAAAGTGAATTTTTTTAAAAATAAAAAAAATACAAAATGGACAAAAACCTCAAAAAACGACAGTGTATACTATGACGTAAAAGTGAATTCATTCAATTATCACAAAAAGAAAAAATGGACAAAAACCTCAAAAAACGACAGTGTATACTATGACGTAAAAGTGAATTTATTCAAAAATAAAAAAAAATAAAAATGGACAAAAACCTCAAAAAACGACAGTGTATACTATGACGTAAAAGTGAATTTTTTTAAAAATCAAAAAAATTCAAAATGGACAAAAACCTCAAAAAACGACAGTGTATACTATGACGTAAAAGTGAATTCATTCAATTATCACAAAAAGAAAAAATGGACAAAAACCTCAAAAAACGACAGTGTATACTATGACGTAAAAGTGAATTTATTCAAAAAAGAAAAAGAAAAAAATGGACAAAAACCTCAAAAAACGACAGTGTATACTATGACATAAAAGTGAATTTTTTTAAAAATCAAAAAATTTCAAAATGGACAAAAACCTCAAAAAACGACAGTGTATACTATGACGTAAAAGTGAATTCATTCAATTATCACAAAAAGAAAAAATGGACAAAAACCTCAAAAAACGACAGTGTATACTATGACGTAAAAGTGAATTTATTCAAAAATAAAAAAAAATAAAAATGGACAAAAACCTAAAAAAACGACAGTGTATACTATGACGTAAAAGTGAATTTATTCAATTATCACAAAAAGTAAAATGGACAAAAACCTCAAAAAACGACAGTGTATACTATGACGTAAAAGTGAATTTATTCAAAAATCAAAAAAAATCAAAATGGACAAAAACCTCAAAAAACGACAGTGTATACTACGATGTAAAAGTGAATTTATTCTATTATCACAAAAAGTAAAAATGGACAAAAACCTCAAAAAAGACAGTGTATACTATGACGTAAAAGTGCATTTATTCAATTATCACAAAAAGTAAAAATGGACAAAAACCTCAAAAAACGACAGTGTATACTATTACGTAAAAGTGAATTTATTCAATTATCACAAAAAGTAAAAATGGACAAAAACCTCAAAAAAACAACAGTGTATACCATGACGTAAAAGTGAATTTATTCAATTATCACAAAAAGTAAAAATGGACAAAAACCTCAAAAAATGACAGTGTATACTATGACATAAAAGTGAATTTATTCAAAAATCAAAAAAATTCTAAATGGACAAAAACCTCAAAAAACGACAGTGTATACTATGACGTAAAAGTGAATTTTTTTAAAAATCAAAAAAATTCAAAATGGACAAAAAACTCAAAATACGACAAGTGTATACTATTACGTAAAAGTGAATTTATTCAATTATCACAAAAAGTAAAAATGGACAAAAACTTTAAAAAACGACAGTGTATACTATGACGTAAAAGTGAATTTATTCAATTATCACAAAAAGTAAAAATGGACAAAAACTTTAAAAAACGACAGTGTATACTATGACGTAAAAGTGAATTTATTCAATTATCACAAAAAGTAAAAATGGACAAAAACCTCAAAAAACGACAGTGTATACTATGACGTAAAAGTGAATTTTTTTAAAAATCAAAAAAATTCAAAATGGACAAAAACCTCAAAAAACGACAGTGTATACTATGACGTAAAAGTGAATTTATTCAATTATGACAAAAAGTAAAAATGGACATAAACCTCAAAAAACGACAGTGTATACTATGACGTAAAAGTGAATTTATTCAAAAATCAAAAAAAATCAAAATGGACAAAAACCTCAAAAAACGACAGTGTATACCTTGACGTAAAAGTGCATTTATTCAATTATCACAAAAAGTAAAAATGGACAAAAACCTCAAAAAACGACAGTGTATACTATGACGTAAAAGAGAATTTATTCAATTATCACAAAAAGTAAAAATGGACAAAAACCTTAAAAAACGACAGTATATACTATGACGTAAAAGTGAATATATTCAATTATCACAAAAAGTAAAAATGGACAAAAACCTCAAAAAACGACAGTGTATACTATGACGTAAAAGTGAATTTATTCAATTATCACAAAAAGTAAAAATGGACAAAAACCTCAAAAAACGACAGTATATACTATGATGTAAAAGTGAATTTATTCAATTATCACAAAAAGTAAAAATGGACAAAAACCTCAAAAAACGACAGTGTATACTATGACGTAAAAGTGAATTTATTCAATTATGACAAAAAGTAAAAATGGACAAAAACCTCAAAAAACGACAGTGTATACTATGACGTAAAAGTGAATTTATTCAATTATCACAAAAATTAAAAATGGACAAAAAACGACAGTGTATACTATGACGTAAAAGTGAATTTATTCAATTATGACAAAAAGTAAAAATGGACAAAAACCTCAAAAAACGACAGTGTATACTATGACGTAAAAGTGAATTTATTCAATTATCACAGAAAGTAAAAATGGACAAAAACCTCAAAAAACGACAGTGTATACTATGGCGTAAAAGTGAATTTATTCAAAAATCAAAAAAATTCAAAATTGATAAAAAACCTCAAAAAACGACAGTGTATACTATTACGTAAAAATGAATTAATTCAATTATGACAAAAAGTAAAAATGGACAAAAACCTCAAAAAAACGACAGTATATACTATGACGTAAAAGTGAATTTATTCAATTATGACAAAAAGTAAAAATGGACAAAAACCTCAAAAAACGACAGTGTATACTATGACGTAAAAGTGAATTTATTCAAAAATCCAAAAAATTCAAAATGGACAAAAACCTCAAAAAACGACAGTGTATACTATGATGTAAAAGTGAATTCATTCAATTATCACAAAAAGAAAAAATGGACAAAAACCTCAAAAAACGACAGTGTATACTATGACGTAAAAGTGAATTTATTCAATTATCACAAAAATTCAAAATGGACAAAAACCTAAAAAAACAACAGTGTATACTATGACGTAAAAGTGAATTTTTTTAAAAATCAAAAAAATTCAAAATGGACAAAAAAACTCAAAATACGACAGTGTATACTATGACGTAAAAGTGAATTTATTCAAAAATCACAAAAAGTAAAAATGGACAAAAACCTCAAAAAACGACAGTGTATACTATGACGTAAAAGTGAATTCATTCAATTATCACAAAAAGAAAAAATGGAAAAAAAACTCAAAAAACGACAGTGTATACTATGACGTAAAAGTGAATTTATTCAAAAATCAAAAAAATTCAAAATGGACAAAAACCTCAAAAAACGACAGTGTATACTATGATGTAAAAGTGAATTTATTCAAAAATCAAAAAAATTCAAAATGGACAAAAACCTCAAAAAACGACAGTGTATACTATGACGTAAAAGAGAATTTATTCAATTATCAAAAAAAATCAAACTGGACAAAAACCTCAAAAAACGACAGTGTATACTATGACGTAAAAGTGAATTTATTCAAAAATCAAAAAAATTCAAAATGGACAAAAACCTCAAAAAACGACAGTGTATACTATGACGTAAAAGTGAATTTATTCAATTATCACAAAAATTCAAAATGGACAAAAACCTAAAAAAACAACAGTGTATACTATGACGTAAAAGTGAATTTTTTTAAAAATCAAAAAAATTCAAAATGGACAAAAAAACTCAAAATACGACAGTGTATACTATGACGTAAAAGTGAATTTATTCAAAAATCACAAAAATTCAAAATGGACAAAAACCTCAAAATACGACAGTGTATACTATGACGTAAAAGTGAATTTATTCAAAAATCAAAAAAATTCAAAATGGACAAAAACCTCAAAAACGACAGTGTATACTATGACGTAAAAGTGAATTTATTCAATTATCACAAAAAGTAAAAATGGACAAAAACCTAAAAAAACGACAGTGTATACTATGACGTAAAAGTGAATTTATTCAAAAATCAAAAAAATTCAAAATGGACAAAAACCTCAAAAAAACGACAGTGTATACTATGACGTAAAAGTGAATTTATTCAAAAATCAAAAAAATTCAAAATGGACAAAAACCTCAAAAAACGACAGTGTATACTATGACGTAAAAGTGAATTTTTTTAAAAATAAAAAAAATACAAAATGGACAAAAACCTCAAAAAACGACAGTGTATACTATGACGTAAAAGTGAATTCATTCAATTATCACAAAAAGAAAAAATGGACAAAAACCTCAAAAAACGACAGTGTATACTATGACGTAAAAGTGAATTTATTCAAAAATAAAAAAAAATAAAAATGGACAAAAACCTCAAAAAACGACAGTGTATACTATGACGTAAAAGTGAATTTTTTTAAAAATCAAAAAAATTCAAAATGGACAAAAACCTCAAAAAACGACAGTGTATACTATGACGTAAAAGTGAATTCATTCAATTATCACAAAAAGAAAAAATGGACAAAAACCTCAAAAAACGACAGTGTATACTATGACGTAAAAGTGAATTTATTCAAAAAAGAAAAAGAAAAAAATGGACAAAAACCTCAAAAAACGACAGTGTATACTATGACATAAAAGTGAATTTTTTTAAAAATCAAAAAATTTCAAAATGGACAAAAACCTCAAAAAACGACAGTGTATACTATGACGTAAAAGTGAATTCATTCAATTATCACAAAAAGAAAAAATGGACAAAAACCTCAAAAAACGACAGTGTATACTATGACGTAAAAGTGAATTTATTCAAAAATAAAAAAAAATAAAAATGGACAAAAACCTAAAAAAACGACAGTGTATACTATGACGTAAAAGTGAATTTATTCAATTATCACAAAAAGTAAAATGGACAAAAACCTCAAAAAACGACAGTGTATACTATGACGTAAAAGTGAATTTATTCAAAAATCAAAAAAAATCAAAATGGACAAAAACCTCAAAAAATGACAGTGTATACTACGATGTAAAAGTGAATTTATTCTATTATCACAAAAAGTAAAAATGGACAAAAACCTCAAAAAAGACAGTGTATACTATGACGTAAAAGTGCATTTATTCAATTATCACAAAAAGTAAAAATGGACAAAAACCTCAAAAAACGACAGTGTATACTATTACGTAAAAGTGAATTTATTCAATTATCACAAAAAGTAAAAATGGACAAAAACCTCAAAAAAACAACAGTGTATACCATGACGTAAAAGTGAATTTATTCAATTATCACAAAAAGTAAAAATGGACAAAAACCTCAAAAAATGACAGTGTATACTATGACATAAAAGTGAATTTATTCAAAAATCAAAAAAATTCTAAATGGACAAAAACCTCAAAAAACGACAGTGTACACTATGACGTAAAAGTGAATTTTTTTAAAAATCAAAAAAATTCAAAATGGACAAAAACCTCAAAAAACGACAGTGTATACTATGACGTAAAAGTGAATTTATTCAAAAATAAAAAAAATAAAAATGGACACAAACCTCAAAAAACGACAGTGTATACTATGACGTAAAAGTGAATTTATTCAATTATCACAAAAAGTAAAAATGGACAAAAACCTCAAAAAACGACAGTGTATACTATGACGTAAAAGTGAATTTATTCAAAAATCAAAAAAATTCAAAATGGACAAAAACCTCAAAAAACGACAGTGTATACTATGATGTAAAAGTGAATTTATTCAATTATCACAAAAAGTAAAAATGGACAAAAACCTCAAAAAACGACAGTGTATACTATGACGTAAAAGTGAATTTTTTTAAAAATCAAAAAAATTCAAAATGGACAAAAACCTCAAAAAACGACAGTGTATACTATGACGTAAAAGTGAATTTATTCAATTATGACAAAAAGTAAAAATGGACATAAACCTCAAAAAACGACAGTGTATACTATGACGTAAAAGTGAATTTATTCAAAAATCAAAAAAAATCAAAATGGACAAAAACCTCAAAAAACGACAGTGTATACTATGACGTAAAAGTGCATTTATTCAATTATCACAAAAAGTAAAAATGGACAAAAACCTCAAAAAAACGACAGTGTATACCATGACGTAAAAGTGAATTTATTCAATTATCACAAAAAGTAAAAATGGACAAAAACCTCAAAAAACGACACTGTATACTATGATGTAAAAGTGAATTTATTCAAAAATCAAAAAAATTCAAAATGGACAAAAACCTCAAAAAACGACAGTGTATACTATGATGTAAAAGTGAATTTATTCAATTATCACAAAAAGTAAAAATGGACAAAAACCTCAAAAAACGACAGTGTATACTATGATGTAAAAGTGAATTTATTCAATTATTACAAAAAGTAAAAATGGACAAAAACCTCAAAAAACGACAGTGTATACCTTGACGTAAAAGTGCATTTATTCAATTATCACAAAAAGTAAAAATGGACAAAACCCTCAAAAAACGACAGTGTATACTATGACGTAAAAGAGAATTTATTCAATTATCACAAAAAGTAAAAATGGACAAAAACCTCAAAAAAACAACAGTGTATACCATGACGTAAAAGTGAATTCATTCAATTATCACAAAAAGTAAAAATGGACAAAAACCTCAAAAAACGACAGTGTATACTATGACGTAAAAGTGAATTTATTCAATTATGAAAAAAAAGTAAAAATGGACAAAAACCTCAAAATACGACAGTGTATTCTATGACGTAAAAGTGAATTTATTCAATTATCACAAAAAGTAAAAATGGACAAAAACCTCAAAAAAACGGCAGTGTATACTATTACGTAAAAGTGCATTTATTGAATTATCACAAAAAGTAAAAATGGACAAAAAACTCAAAATACGACAAGTGTATACTATTACGTAAAAGTGAATTTATTCAATTATCACAAAAAGTAAAAATGGACAAAAACCTCAAAAAAACGACAGTATATACTATGACGTAAAAGTGAATTTATTCAAAAATCTTAAAAATTCAAAATGGACAAAAACCTCAAAATACGACAGTGTATACTATGATGTAAAAGTGAATTTATTCAATTATCACAAAAAGTAAAAATGGACAAAAACCTCAAAAAACGACAGTGTATACTATGACGTAAAAGTGAATTTATTCAATTATGACAAAAAGTAAAAATGGACAAAAACCTCAAAAAACGACAGTGTATACTATGACGTAAAAGTGAATTTATTCAAAAATCCAAAAAATTCAAAATGGACAAAAACCTCAAAAAACGACAGTGTATACTATGATGTAAAAGTGAATTCATTCAATTATCACAAAAAGAAAAAATGGACAAAAACCTCAAAAAACGACAGTGTATACTATGACGTAAAAGTGAATTTATTCAAAAATCAAAAAAATTCAAAATGGACAAAAACCTCAAAAAACGACAGTGTATACTATGACGTAAAAGTGAATTTATTCAAAAATCAAAAAAATTCAAAATGGACAAAAACCTCAAAAAACGACAGTGTATACTATGACGTAAAAGTGAATTTATTCAATTATCACAAAAATTCAAAATGGACAAAAACCTAAAAAAACGACAGTGTATACTATGACGTAAAAGTGAATTTATTCAAAAATCACAAAAATTCAAAATGGACAAAAAACTCAAAATACGACAGTGTATACTATGACGTAAAAGTGAATTCATTCAATTATCACAAAAAGAAAAAATGGACAAAAACCTCAAAAAACGACAGTGTATACTATGACGTAAAAGTGAATTTATTCAAAAATAAAAAAAATTCAAAATGGACAAAAACCTCAAAAAACGACAGTGTATACTATGACGTAAAAGTGAATTTTTTTAAAAATCAAAAAAATTCAAAATGGACAAAAACCTCAAAAAACGACAGTGTATACTATGACGTAAAAGTGAATTCATTCAATTATCACAAAAAGAAAAAATGGACAAAAAGCTCAAAAAACGACAGTGTATACTATGACGTAAAAGTGAATTTATTCAAAAAAGAAAAAGAAAAAAATGGACACAAACCTCAAAAAACGACAGTGTAGACTATGACGTAAAAGTGAATTTATTCAATTATCACAAAAAGTAAAAATGGACAAAAACCTCAAAAAAACGACAGTGTATACCATGACGTAAAAGTGAATTTATTCAATTATCACAAAAAGTAAAAATGGGCAAAAACCTCAAAAAACGACAGTGTATACTATGACGTAAAAGTGAATTTATTCAAAAATCTAAAAAAATTCAAAATGGCCAAAAAACTCAAAAAACGACAGTGTATACTATGACGTAAAAGTGTATTTATTCAATTATCACAAAAAGTAAAAATGGACAAAAACCTCAAAAAAACAACAGTGTATACTATTACGTAAAAGTGTATTTATTCAATTATCACAAAAAGTAAAAATGGACAAAAACCTCAAAAAAAACGACAGTGTATACCATGACGTAAAAGTGAATTTATTCAATTATCACAAAAAGTAAAAATGGGCAAAAACCTCAAAAAACGACAGTGTATACTATGACGTAAAAGTGAATTTATTCAAAAATCTAAAAAAATTCAAAATGGCCAAAAAACTCAAAAAACGACAGTGTATACCATGACGTAAAAGTGAATTTATTCAATTATCACAAAAAGTAAAAATGGACAAAAACTTTAAAAAACGACAGTGTATACTATGACGTAAAAGTGAATTTATTCAATTATCACAAAAAGTAAAAATGGACAAAAACCTCAAAAAACGACAGTGTATACTATGACGTAAAAGTGAATTTTTTTAAAAATCAAAAAAATTCAAAATGGACAAAAACCTCAAAAAACGACAGTGTATACTATGACGTAAAAGTGAATTTATTCAATTATGACAAAAAGTAAAAATGGACATAAACCTCAAAAAACGACAGTGTATACTATGACGTAAAAGTGAATTTATTCAAAAATCAAAAAAAATCAAAATGGACAAAAACCTCAAAAAACGACAGTGTATACTATGACGTAAAAGTGCATTTATTCAATTATCACAAAAAGTAAAAATGGACAAAAACCTCAAAAAAACGACAGTGTATACCATGACGTAAAAGTGAATTTATTCAATTATCACAAAAAGTAAAAATGGACAAAAACCTCAAAAAACGACAGTATATACTATGACGTAAAAGTGAATTTATTCAAAAATCTAAAAAATTCAAAATGGACAAAAACCTCAAAATACGATAGTGTATACTATGACGTAAAAGTGAATTTATTCAATTATGACAAAAAGTAAAAATGGACAAAAACCTCAAAAAACGACAGTGTATACTATGACGTAAAAGTGAATTTATTCAATTATGACAAAAAGTAAAAATGGACAAAAACCTCAAAAAACGACAGTGTATACTATGACGTAAAAGTGAATTTATTCAATTATGACAAAAAGTAAAAATGGACAAAAACCTCAAAAAACGACAGTGTATACTATGACGTAAAAGTGAATTTATTCAAAAATCTAAAAAATTCAAAATGGACAAAAACCTCAAAAAACGACAGTGTATACTATGACGTAAAAGTGAATTTATTCAATTATCACAAAAAGTAAAAATGGACAAAAACCTCAAAAAACGACAGTGTATACTATGACATAAAAGTGAATTTATTCAAAAATCAAAAAAATTCTAAATGGACAAAAACTTTAAAAAACGACAATGTATACTATGACGTAAAAGTGAATTTTTTTAAAAATCAAAAAAATTCAAAATGGACAAAAACCTCAAAAAACGACAGTGTATACTATGACGTAAAAGTGAATTCATTCAATTATCACAAAAAGAAAAAAATGGACAAAAACCTCAAAAAACGACAGTGTATACTATGACGTAAAAGTGAATTTATTCAAAAATCAAAAAAATTCAAAATGGACAAAAACCTCAAAAAACGACAGTGTATACTATGATGTAAAAGTGAATTTATTCAATTATCACAAAAAGTAAAAATGGACAAAAACCTCAAAAAACGACAGTGTATACTATGACGTAAAAGTGAATTTTTTTAAAAATCAAAAAAATTCAAAATGGACAAAAACCTCAAAAAACGACAGTGTATACTATGACGTAAAAGTGAATTTATTCAATTATGACAAAAAGTAAAAATGGACATAAACCTCAAAAAACGACAGTGTATACTATGACGTAAAAGTGAATTTATTCAAAAATCAAAAAAAATCAAAATGGACAAAAACCTCAAAAAACGACAGTGTATACTATGACGTAAAAGTGAATTTATTCAATTATGACAAAAAGTAAAAATGGACAAAAACCTCAAAAAACGACAGTGTATACTATGACGTAAAAGTGAATTTATTCAATTATCACAAAAAGAAAAAAATGGACAAAAACCTCAAAAAACGACAGTGTATACTATGACGTAAAAGTGAATTTATTCAAAAATCAAAAAAATTCAAAATGGACAAAAACCTCAAAAAACGACAGTGTATACCATGACGTAAAAGTGAATTCATTCAATTGTCACAAAAAGAAAAAATGGACAAAAACCTCAAAAAACGACAGTGTATACTATGACGTAAAAGTGAATTTATTCAAAAATAAAAAAAAATAAAAATGGACACAAACCTCAAAAAACGACAGTGTATACTATGACGTAAAAGTGAATTTTTTTAAAAATCAAAAAAATTCAAAATGGACAAAAACCTCAAAAAACGACAGTGTATACTATGACGTAAAAGTGAATTCATTCAATTATCACAAAAAGAAAAAAATGGACAAAAAGCTCAAAAAACGACAGTGTATACTATGACGTAAAAGTGAATTTATTCAAAAAAGAAAAAGAAAAAAATGGACACAAACCTCAAAAAACGACAGTGTATACTATGACGTAAAAGTGAATTTATTAAATTATCACAAAAAGTAAAAATGGGCAAAAACCTCAAAAAACGACAGTGTATACTATGACGTAAAAGTGAATTTATTCAAAAATCTAAAAAAATTCAAAATGGCCAAAAAACTCAAAAAACGACAGTGTATACTATGACGTAAAAGTGTATTTATTCAATTATCACAAAAAGTAAAAATGGACAAAAACCTCAAAAAAACAACAGTGTATACTATTACGTAAAAGTGTATTTATTCAATTATCACAAAAAGTAAAAATGGACAAAAACCTCAAAAAAACGACAGTGTATACCATGACGTAAAAGTGAATTTATTCAATTATCACAAAAAGTAAAAATGGGCAAAAACCTCAAAAAACGATAGTGTATACTATGACGTAAAAGTGAATTTATTCAAAAATCTAAAAAAATTCAAAATGGCCAAAAAACTCAAAAAACGACAGTGTATACCATGACGTAAAAGTGAATTTATTCAATTATCACAAAAAGTAAAAATGGACAAAAACTTTAAAAAACGACAGTGTATACTATGACGTAAAAGTGAATTTATTCAATTATCACAAAAAGTAAAAATGGACAAAAACCTCAAAAAACGACAGTGTATACTATGACGTAAAAGTGAATTTTTTTAAAAATCAAAAAAATTCAAAATGGACAAAAACCTCAAAAAACGACAGTGTATACTATGACGTAAAAGTGAATTTATTCAATTATGACAAAAAGTAAAAATGGACATAAACCTCAAAAAACGACAGTGTATACTATGACGTAAAAGTGAATTTATTCAAAAATCAAAAAAAATCAAAATGGACAAAAACCTCAAAAAACAACAGTGTATACTATGACGTAAAAGTGCATTTATTCAATTATCACAAAAAGTAAAAATGGACAAAAACCTCAAAAAAACGACAGGGTATACCATGACGTAAAAGTGAATTTATTCAATTATCACAAAAAGTAAAAATGGACAAAAACCTCAAAAAACGACAGTATATACTATGACGTAAAAGTGAATTTATTCAAAAATCTAAAAAATTCAAAATGGACAAAAACCTCAAAATACGATAGTGTATACTATGACGTAAAAGTGAATTTATTCAATTATGACAAAAAGTAAAAATGGACAAAAACCTCAAAAAACGACAGTGTATACTATGACGTAAAAGTGAATTTATTCAATTATGACAAAAAGTAAAAATGGACAAAAACCTCAAAAAACGACAGTGTATACTATGACGTAAAAGTGAATTTATTCAATTATGACAAAAAGTAAAAATGGACAAAAACCTCAAAAAACGACAGTGTATACTATGACGTAAAAGTGAATTTATTCAAAAATCTAAAAAATTCAAAATGGACAAAAACCTCAAAAAACGACAGTGTATACTATGACGTAAAAGTGAATTTATTCAATTATCACAAAAAGTAAAAATGGACAAAAACCTCAAAAAACGACAGTGTATACTATGACATAAAAGTGAATTTATTCAAAAATCAAAAAAATTCTAAATGGACAAAAACCTCAAAAAACGAAAATGTATACTATGACGTAAAAGTGAATTTATTCAAAAATCAAAAAAATTCAAAATGGACAAAAACCTCAAAAAACGACAGTGTATACTATGACGTAAAAGTGAATTTATTCAATTATCACAAAAAGTAAAAATGGACAAAAACCTCAAAAAACGACACTGCATACTATGATGTAAAAGTGAATTTATTCAAAAATCAAAAAAATTCAAAATGGACAAAAAACTCAAAAAACGACAGTGTATACTATGATGTAAAAGTGAATTTATTCAATTATCACAAAAAGTAAAAATGGACAAAAACCTCAAAAAACGACAGTGTATACTATGATGTAAAAGTGAATTTATTCAATTATTACAAAAAGTAAAAATGGACAAAAACCTCAAAAAACGACAGTGTATACCTTGACGTAAAAGTGCATTTATTCAATTATCACAAAAAGTAAAAATGGACAAAACCCTCAAAAAACGACAGTGTATACTATGACGTAAAAGAGAATTTATTCAATTATCACAAAAAGTAAAAATGGACAAAAACCTCAAAAAAACAACAGTGTATACCATGACGTAAAAGTGAATTCATTCAATTATCACAAAAAGTAAAAATGGACAAAAACCTCAAAAAACGACAGTGTATACTATGACGTAAAAGTGAATTTATTCAAAAATCAAAAAAATTCAAAATGGACAAAAACCTCAAAAAACGACAGTGTATACCATGACGTAAAAGTGAATTCATTCAATTGTCACAAAAAGAAAAAATGGACAAAAACCTCAAAAAACGACAGTGTATACTATGACGTAAAAGTGAATTTATTCAAAAATAAAAAAAAATAAAAATGGACACAAACCTCAAAAAACGACAGTGTATACTATGACGTAAAAGTGAATTTTTTTAAAAATCAAAAAAATTCAAAATGGACAAAAACCTCAAAAAACGACAGTGTATACTATGACGTAAAAGTGAATTCATTCAATTATCACAAAAAGAAAAAATGGACAAAAAGCTCAAAAAACGACAGTGTATACTATGACGTAAAAGTGAATTTATTCAATTATCACAAAAAGTAAAAATGGGCAAAAACCTCAAAAAACGACAGTGTATACTATGACGTAAAAGTGAATTTATTCAAAAATCTAAAAAAATTCAAAATGGCCAAAAAACTCAAAAAACGACAGTGTATACTATGACGTAAAAGTGTATTTATTCAATTATCACAAAAAGTAAAAATGGACAAAAACCTCAAAAAAACAACAGTGTATACTATTACGTAAAAGTGTATTTATTCAATTATCACAAAAAGTAAAAATGGACAAAAACCTCAAAAAAACGACAGTGTATACCATGACGTAAAAGTGAATTTATTCAATTATCACAAAAAGTAAAAATGGGCAAAAACCTCAAAAAACGACAGTGTATACTATGACGTAAAAGTGAATTTATTCAAAAATCTAAAAAAATTCAAAATGGCCAAAAAACTCAAAAAACGACAGTGTATACCATGACGTAAAAGTGAATTTATTCAATTATCACAAAAAGTAAAAATGGACAAAAACTTTAAAAAACGACAGTGTATACTATGACGTAAAAGTGAATTTATTCAATTATCACAAAAAGTAAAAATGGACAAAAACCTCAAAAAACGACAGTGTATACTATGACGTAAAAGTGAATTTTTTTAAAAATTTAAAAAAATTCAAAATGGACAAAAACCTCAAAAAAACGACAGTGTATACTATGACGTAAAAGTGAATTTATTCAAAAATCTAAAAAAATCAAAATGGACAAAAACCTCAAAAAACAACTGTGTATACTATGACGTAAAAGTGCATTTATTCAATTATCACAAAAAGTAAAAATGGACAAAAAACTCAAAAAACGACAGTGTATACTATGATGTAAAAGTGAATTTATTCAATTATCACAAAAAGTAAAAATGGACAAAAACCTCAAAAAACGACAGTGTATACTATGATGTAAAAGTGAATTTATTCAATTATTACAAAAAGTAAAAATGGACAAAAACCTCAAAAAACGACAGTGTATACCTTGACGTAAAAGTGCATTTATTCAATTATCACAAAAAGTAAAAATGGACAAAACCCTCAAAAAACGACAGTGTATACTATGACGTAAAAGAGAATTTATTCAATTATCACAAAAAGTAAAAATGGACAAAAACCTCAAAAAAACAACAGTGTATACCATGACGTAAAAGTGAATTCATTCAATTATCACAAAAAGTAAAAATGGACAAAAACCTCAAAAAACGACAGTGTATACTATGACGTAAAAGTGAATTTATTCAAAAATCAAAAAAATTCAAAATGGACAAAAACCTCAAAAAACGACAGTGTATACTATGACGTAAAAGTGAATTTATTCAAAAATCTAAAAAAATTCAAAATGGACAAAAACCTCAAAAAACGACAGTGTATACTATGACGTAAAAGTGAATTTATTCAAAAATCTAAAAAAATTCAAAATGGCCAAAAAACTCAAAAAACGACAGTGTATACTATGACGTAAAAGTGTATTTATTCAATTATCACAAAAAGTAAAAATGGACAAAAACCTCAAAAAAACAACAGTGTATACTATTACGTAAAAGTGCATTTATTCAATTATCACAAAAAGTAAAAATGGACAAAAACCTCAAAAAAACGACAGTGTATACCATGACGTAAAAGTGAATTTATTCAATTATCACAAAAAGTAAAAATGGGCAAAAACCTCAAAAAACGACAGTGTATACTATGACGTAAAAGTGAATTTATTCAAAAATCTAAAAAAATTCAAAATGGCCAAAAAACTCAAAAACGACAGTGTATACCATGACGTAAAAGTGAATTTATTCAATTATCACAAAAAGTAAAAATGGACAAAAACTTTAAAAAACGACAGTGTATACTATGACGTAAAAGTGAATTTATTCAATTATCACAAAAAGTAAAAATGGACAAAAACCTCAAAAAACGACAGTGTATACTATGACGTAAAAGTGAATTTTTTTAAAAATCAAAAAAATTCAAAATGGACAAAAACCTCAAAAAAACGACAGTGTATACTATGACGTAAAAGTGAATTTATTCAATTATGACAAAAAGTAAAAATGGACATAAACCTCAAAAAACGACAGTGTATACTATGACGTAAAAGTGAATTTATTCAAAATCAAAAAAAATCAAAATGGACAAAAACCTCAAAAAACAACTGTGTATACTATGACGTAAAAGTGCATTTATTCAATTATCACAAAAAGTAAAAATGGACAAAAACCTCAAAAAAACGACAGGGTATACCATGACGTGAAAGTGAATTTATTCAATTATCACAAAAAGTAAAAATGGACAAAAACCTCAAAAAACGACAGTATATACTATAACGTAAAAGTGAATTTATTCAAAAATCTAAAAAATTCAAAATGGACAAAAACCTCAAAATACGATAGTGTATACTATGACGTAAAAGTGAATTTATTCAATTATGACAAAAAGTAAAAATGGACAAAAACCTCAAAAAACGACAGTGTATACTATGACGTAAAAGTGAATTTATTCAATTATGACAAAAAGTAAAAATGGACAAAAACCTCAAAAAACGACAGTGTATACTATGACGTAAAAGTGAATTTATTCAATTATGACAAAAAGTAAAAATGGACAAAAACCTCAAAAAACGACAGTGTATACTATGACGTAAAAGTGAATTTATTCAAAAATCAAAAAAATTCAAAATGGACAAAAACCTCAAAAAACGACAGTGTATACCATGACGTAAAAGTGAATTCATTCAATTGTCACAAAAAGAAAAAATGGACAAAAACCTCAAAAACGACAGTGTATACTATGACGTAAAAGTGAATTTATTCAAAAATAAAAAAAAATAAAAATGGACACAAACCTCAAAAAACGACAGTGTATACTATGACGTAAAAGTGAATTTTTTTAAAAATCAAAAAAATTCAAAATGGACAAAAACCTCAAAAAACGACAGTGTATACTATGACGTAAAAGTGAATTCATTCAATTATCACAAAAAGAAAAAATGGACAAAAAGCTCAAAAAACGACAGTGTATACTATGACGTAAAAGTGAATTTATTCAATTATCACAAAAAGTAAAAACGGGCAAAAACCTCAAAAAACGACAGTGTATACTATGACGTAAAAGTGAATTTATTCAAAAATCTAAAAAAATTCAAAATGGCCAAAAAACTCAAAAAACGACAGTGTATACCATGACGTAAAAGTGAATTTATTCAATTATCACAAAAAGTAAAAATGGACAAAAACTTTAAAAAACGACAGTGTATACTATGACGTAAAAGTGAATTTATTCAATTATCACAAAAAGTAAAAATGGACAAAAACCTCAAAAAACGACAGTGTATACTGACGTAAAAGTGAATTTTTTTAAAAATCAAAAAAATTCAAAATGGACAAAAACCTCAAAAAAACGACAGTGTATACTATGACGTAAAAGTGAATTTATTCAATTATGACAAAAAGTAAAAATGGACATAAACCTCAAAAAACGACAGTGTATACTATGACGTAAAAGTGAATTTATTCAAAAATCAAAAAAAATCAAAATGGACAAAAACCTCAAAAAACAACTGTGTATACTATGACGTAAAAGTGCATTTATTCAATTATCACAAAAAGTAAAAATGGACAAAAACCTCAAAAAAACGACAGGGTATACCATGACGTGAAAGTGAATTTATTCAATTATCACAAAAAGTAAAAATGGACAAAAACCTCAAAAAACGACAGTATATACTATAACGTAAAAGTGAATTTATTCAAAAATCTAAAAAATTCAAAATGGACAAAAACCTCAAAATACGATAGTGTATACTATGACGTAAAAGTGAATTTATTCAATTATGACAAAAAGTAAAAATGGACAAAAACCTCAAAAAACGACAGTGTATACTATGACGTAAAAGTGAATTTATTCAATTATGACAAAAAGTAAAAATGGACAAAAACCTCAAAAAACGACAGTGTATACTATGACGTAAAAGTGAATTTATTCAATTATGACAAAAAGTAAAAATGGACAAAAACCTCAAAAAACGACAGTGTATACTATGACGTTAAAGTGAATTTATTCAAAAATCTAAAAAATTCAAAATGGACAAAAACCTCAAAAAACGACAGTGTATACTATGACGTAAAAGTGAATTTATTCAATTATCACAAAAAGTAAAAATGGACAAAAACCTCAAAAAACGACAGTGTATACTATGACATAAAAGTGAATTTATTCAAAAATCAAAAAAATTCTAAATGGACAAAAACCTCAAAAAACGAAAATGTATACTATGACGTAAAAGTGAATTTTTTTAAAAATCAAAAAAATTCAAAATGGACAAAAACCTCAAAAAACGACAGTGTATACTATGACGTAAAAGTGAATTCATTCAATTATCACAAAAAGAAAAAAATGGACAAAAACCTCAAAAAACGACAGTGTATACTATGACGTAAAAGTGAATTTATTCAAAAATCAAAAAAATTCAAAATGGACAAAAACCTCAAAAAACGACAGTGTATACTATGACGTAAAAGTGAATTTATTCAATTATCACAAAAAGTAAAAATGGACAAAAACCTCAAAAAACGACACTGTATACTATGATGTTAAAGTGAATTTATTCAAAAATCAAAAAAATTCAAAATGGACAAAAACCTCAAAAAACGACAGTGTATACTATGATGTAAAAGTGAATTTATTCAATTATCACAAAAAGTAAAAATGGACAAAAACCTCAAAAAACGACAGTGTATACTATGACGTAAAAGTGAATTTATTCAATTATTACAAAAAGTAAAAATGGACAAAAACCTCAAAAAACGACAGTGTATACCTTGACGTAAAAGTGCATTTATTCAATTATCACAAAAAGTAAAAATGGACAAAACCCTCAAAAAACGACAGTGTATACTATGACGTAAAAGAGAATTTATTCAATTATCACAAAAAGTAAAAATGGACAAAAACCTCAAAAAAACAACAGTGTATACCATGACGTAAAAGTGAATTCATTCAATTATCACAAAAAGTAAAAATGGACAAAAACCTCAAAAAACGACAGTGTATACTATGACGTAAAAGTGAATTTATTCAATTATGAAAAAAAAGTAAAAATGGACAAAAACCTCAAAATACGACAGTGTATTCTATGACGTAAAAGTGAATTTATTCAATTATCACAAAAAGTAAAAATGGACAAAAACCTCAAAAAAACGACAGTGTATACTATGACGTAAAAGTGAATTTATTCAATTATCACAAAAAGTAAAAATGGACAAAAACCTCAAAAAACGACAGTGTATACTATGACGTAAAAGTGAATTTATTCAATTATCACAAAAAGTAAAAATGGACAAAAACCTCAAAAAACGACAGTGTATACTATGACGTAAAAGTGAATTTATTCAATTATTACAAAAAGTAAAAATGGACAAAAACCTCAAAAAACGACAGTGTATACCTTGACGTAAAAGTGCATTTATTCAATTATCACAAAAAGTAAAAATGGACAAAACCCTCAAAAAACGACAGTGTATACTATGACGTAAAAGAGAATTTATTCAATTATCACAAAAAGAAAAAATGGACAAAAACCTCAAAAAAACAACAGTGTATACCATGACGTAAAAGTGAATTCATTCAATTATCACAAAAAGTAAAAATGGACAAAAACCTCAAAAAACGACAGTGCATACTATGACGTAAAAGTGAATTTATTCAATTATGAAAAAAAGTAAAAATGGACAAAAACCTCAAAAAAACGACAGTATATACTATGACGTAAAAGTGAATTTATTCAAAAATCTTAAAAATTCAAAATGGACAAAAACCTCAAAATACGACAGTGTATACTATGACGTAAAAGTGAATTTATTCAAAAATCCAAAAAATTCAAAATGGACAAAAACCTCAAAAAACGACAGTGTATACTATGATGTAAAAGTGAATTCATTCAATTATCACAAAAAGAAAAAATGGACAAAAACCTCAAAAAACGACAGTGTATACTATGACGTAAAAGTGAATTTATTCAAAAATCAAAAAAATTCAAAATGGACAAAAACCTCAAAAAACGACAGTGTATACTATGACGTAAAAGTGAATTCATTCAATTATCACAAAAAGAAAAAATGGACAAAAACCTCAAAAAACGACAGTGTATACTATGACGTAAAAGTGAATTTATTCAAAAATCAAAAAAATTCAAAATGGACAAAAACCTCAAAAAACGACAGTGTATACTATGACATAAAAGTGAATTTATTCAAAAATCAAAAAAATTCTAAATGGACAAAAACCTCAAAAAAGACAGTGTATACTATGACGTAAAAGTGAATTTATTCAAAAATCAAAAAAATTCAAAATGGACAAAAACCTCAAAAAACGACAGTGTATACTTTGACATAAAAGTGAATTTATTCAATTATCACAAAAATTCAAAATGGACAAAAACCTAAAAAAACAACAGTGTATACTATGACGTAAAAGTGAATTTATTCAAAAATCTAAAAAATTCAAAATGGACAAAAACCTCAAAAAACGACAGTGTATACTATGACGTAAAAGTGAATTCATTCAATTATCACAAAAAGAAAAAAATGGACAAAAACCTCAAAAAATGACAGTGTATACTATGATGTAAAAGTGAATTTATTCAATTATCACAAAAAGTAAAAATGGACAAAAACCTCAAAAAAACGACAGTATATACTATGACGTAAAAGTGAATTTATTCAAAAATCTTAAAAATTCAAAATGGACAAAAACCTCAAAATACGACAGTGTATACTATGATGTAAAAGTGAATTTATTCAATTATCACAAAAAGTAAAAATGGACAAAAACCTCAAAAAACGACAGTGTATACTATGACGTAAAAGTGAAGTTATTCAATTATGACAAAAAGTAAAAATGGACAAAAACCTCAAAAAACGACAGTGTATACTATGACGTAAAAGTGAATTTATTCAATTATCACAGAAAGTAAAAATGGACAAAAACCTCAAAAAACGACAGTGTATACTATGGCGTAAAAGTGAATTTATTCAAAAATCAAAAAAATTCAAAATTGATAAAAAACCTCAAAAAACGACAGTGTATACTATTACGTAAAAATGAATTTATTCAATTATCACAAAAAGAAAAAATGGACAAAAACCTCAAAAAACGACAGTGTATACTATGACGTAAAAGTGAATTTATTCAAAAATCAAAAAAATTCAAAATGGACAAAAACCTCAAAAAACGACAGTGTATACTATGATGTAAAAGTGAATTCATTCAATTATCACAAAAAGAAAAAATGGACAAAAACCTCAAAAAACGACAGTGTATACTATGACGTAAAAGTGAATTTATTCAAAAATCAAAAAAATTCAAAATGGACAAAAACCTCAAAAAACGACAGTGTATACTATGACGTAAAAGTGAATTCATTCAATTATCACAAAAAGAATAAATGGACAAAAACCTCAAAAAACGACAGTGTATACTATGACGTAAAAGTGAATTTATTCAAAAATCAAAAAAATTCAAAATGGACAAAAACCTCAAAAAACGACAGTGTATACTATGACATAAAAGTGAATTTATTCAAAAATCAAAAAAATTCTAAATGGACAAAAACCTCAAAAAACGACAGTGTATACTATGACGTAAAAGTGAATTTATTCAAAAATCAAAAAAATTCAAAATGGACAAAAAAACTCAAAATACGACAGTGTATACTATGACGTAAAAGTGAATTTATTCAAAAATCAAAAAAATTCTAAATGGACAAAAACCTAAAAAAACGACAGTGTATATACTATGATGTAAAAGTGAATTTATTCAAAAATCAAAAAAATTCAAAATGGACAAAAACCTCAAAAAACGACAGTGTATACTATGACGTAAAAGTGAATTTATTCAATTATCAAAAAAAATCAAAATGGACAAAAACCTCAAAAAACGACAGTGTATACTATGACGTAAAAGTGTATTTATTCAATTATCACAAAAAGTAAAAATGGACAAAAACCTCAAAAAAACAACAGTGTATACTATGACGTAAAAGTGAATTTATTCAATTATCACAAAAAGTAAAAATGGGCAAAAACCTCAAAAAACGACAGTGTATACTATGACGTAAAAGTGAATTTATTCAAAAATCTAAAAAAATTCAAAATGGCCAAAAAACTCAAAAAACGACAGTGTATACTATGACGTAAAAGTGAATTTATTCAATTATCACAAAAATTCAAAATGGACAAAAACCTAAAAAAACAACAGTGTATACTATGACGTAAAAGAGAATTTTTTTAAAAATCAAAAAAATTCAAAATGGACAAAAAAACTCAAAATACGACAGTGTATACTATGACGTAAAAGTGAATTTATTCAAAAATCACAAAAATTCAAAATGGATAAAAACCTCAAAAACGACAGTGTATACTATGACGTAAAAGTGAATTCATTCAATTATCACAAAAAGAAAAAATGGACAAAAACCTCAAAAAACGACAGTGTATACTATGACGTAAAAGTAAATTTATTCAAAAAAGAAAAAAAAAATGGACACAAACCTCAAAAAACGACAGTGTATACTATGACGTAAAAGTGAATTTATTCAATTATCACAAAAAGTAAAAATGGACAAAAACCTCAAAAAAACGACAGTGTATACTATGACATAAAAGTGAATTTATTCAGAAATCTAAAAAAATTCAAAATGGCCAAAAAACTCAAAAAACGACAGTGTATACTATGACGTAAAAGTGTATTTATTCAATTATCACAAAAAGTAAAAATGGACAAAAACCTCAAAAAAACAACAGTGTATACTATGACGTAAAAGTGAATTTATTCAATTATCACAAAAAGTAAAAATGGGCAAAAACCTCAAAAAACGACAGTGTATACTATGACGTAAAAGTGAATTTTTTCAAAAATCTAAAAAAATTCAAAATGGCCAAAAAACTCAAAAAACGATAGTGTATACTATGACGTAAAAGTGAATTTATTCAATTATGACAAAAAGTAAAAATGGAAAAAAACCTCAAAAAACGACAGTGTATACTATGACGTAAAAGTGAATTTATTCAATTATGACAAAAAGTAAAAATGGACAATAACCTCAAAAAACGACAGTGTATACTATGACGTAAAAGTGAATTTATTCAATTATGACAAAAAGTAAAAATGGACAAAAACCTCAAAAAACGACAGTGTATACTATGACGTAAAAGTGAATTTTTTTAAAAATCAAAAAAATTCAAAATGGACAAAAAAACTCAAAATACGACAGTGTATAATATTACGTAAAAGTGCATTTATTGAGTTTTTTTGTCCATGTTGAGTTTTTTTGATTTTTGAATTAATTCACTTTTACGTAATAGTAGACACTGTCGTTTTTTGAGTTTTTTGTCCATTTTGAATTTTATTGATTTTTGGAATAAATTCACTTTTACGTAATAGTATATAGTCGTATTTTGAGTTTTATCCATTTTGAATTTTTTTGATTTTTGAATAAATTCACTTTTACGTAATAGTATACACTGTCGTATTTTGAGTTTTTTGTCCATTTTTACTTTTTGTGATAATTCAATAAATTCACTTTTACGTAACAGTATACACTGTCGTATTTTGAGTTTTTTGTCCATTTTTACTTTTTGTGATAATTCAATAAATGCACTTTTACGTAGTAGTATACACTGTCGTATTTTAAGTTTTTTGTCCATTTTGAATTTTGTTGATTTTTGAATAAATTCACTTTTACGTCATAGTATACACTGTCGTATTTTGAGTTTTTTGTCCATTTTTAATTTTTTAGATAATTCAATAAATTCACTTTTACGTAATAGTATACACTGTCATATTTTGAGTTTGTCCATTTTGAATTTTTTTGATTTTTGAATAAATTCACTTTTACGTAATAGTATACACTGTCGTATTTTGAGTTTTTTGTCCATTTTGAATTTTTTAGATTTTTGAATAAATTCACTTTTACGTCATAGTATACACTGTCATATTTTGAGTTTTGTGTCCATTTTGAATTTTTTTGATTTTTGGAATAAATTCACTTTTACGTAATAGTATACACTGTCGTATTTTGAGTTTTTTTGTCCATTTTGAATTTTTTTTGATTTTTAATAAATTCCCTTTTACGTCATAGTATACACTGTTGTATTTTGTGTTTTTTGTCCATTTTGAATTTTTGTGATAGTTCAATAAATGCACTTTTACGTAATATTATACACTGTCGTATTTTGAGTTTTTTTGTCCATGTTGAGTTTTTTTGATTTTTGAATAAATTCACTTTTACGTAATAGTAAACACTGTCGTATTTTGAGTTTTTTGTCCATTTTGAATTTTATTGATTTTTGGAATAAATTCACTTTTACGTAATAGTAAACACTGTCGTATTTTGAGTTTTTTGTCCATTTTGAATTTTATTGATTTTTGGAATAAATTCACTTTTACGTAATAGTATACACTGTCGTATTTTGAGTTTTGTCCATGTTGAGTTTTTTTGATTTTTGAATAAATTTACTTTTACGTAATAGTATACACTGTCGTATTTTGAGTTTTTTGTCCATTTTTAATTTTTGTGATAATTCAATAAATTCACTTTTACGTAATAGTAAACACTGTCGTATTTTGAGTTTTTTGTCCATTTTTAATTTTTGTGATAATTCAATAAATTCACTTTTACGTAATAGTAAACACTGTCGTATTTTGAGTTTTTTGTCCATTTTGAATTTTTTTGATTTTTGAATAAACTCACTTTTACGTCATAGTATACACTGTCGTATTTTAAATTTTTTGTCCATTTTGAATTTTTTAGATTTTTAAATAAATTCACTTTTACGTAATAGTATACACTGTCGTATTTTGAGTTTTTTTGTCCATTTTGAATTTTTTAGATTTTTGAATAAATTCACTTTTACGTAATAGTATACACTTGTCGTATTTTGAGTTTTTTGTTGATTTTTGAATAAATTCACTTTTACGTCATAGTATACACTGTCGTTTTTTGAGGTTTTTGTCCATTTTTACTTTTTGTGATAATTGAATAAATTCACTTTTACGTCATAGTATACACTGTCGTTTTTTGAGGTTTTTGTCCATTTTTACTTTTTGTGATTGTATACTATTACGTAAAAGTGAATTTATTTAAAAATCAAAAAAATTCAAAATGGACAAAAAACTCAAAATACGACAGTGTATAATATTACGTAAAAGTGCATTTATTGAACTCTGTCGTATTTTGAGTTTTTTTGTCCATGTTGAGTTTTTTTGATTTTTGAATTAATTCACTTTTACGTAATAGTAGACACTGTCGTTTTTTGAGTTTTTTGTCCATTTTGAATTTTATTGATTTTTGGAATAAATTCTCTTTTACGTAATAGTATACACTGTCGTATTTTGAGTTTGTCCATTTTTAATTTTTTTTGATTTTTGAATAAATTCACTTTTACGTAATAGTATATAGTCGTATTTTGAGTTTTGTCCATTTTTAATTTTTTTGATTTTTGAATAAATTCACTTTCACGTAATAGTATACACTGTCGTATTTTGAGTTTTTTGTCCATTTTTACTTTTTGTGATAATTCAATAAATTCACTTTTACGTAACAGTATACACTGTCGTATTTTGAGTTTTTTGTCCATTTTTACTTTTTGTGATAATTCAATAAATGCACTTTTACGTAGTAGTATACACTGTCGTATTTTGAGTTTTTTGTCCATTTTGAATTTTTTTGATTTTTGAATAAATTCACTTTTACGTAATAGTATACACTGTCGTATTTTGAGTTTTTTGTCCATTTTTTCTTTTTGTGATAATTCAATAAATTCACTTTTACGTAATAGTATACACTGTCGTATTTTGAGTTTTTTGTCCATGTTGAGTTTTTTTGATTTTTGAATAAATTTACTTTTACGTAATAGTATACACTGTCGTATTTTGAGTTTTTTGTCCATTTTTAATTTTTGTGATAATTCAATAAATTCACTTTTACGTAATAGTAAACACTGTCGTATTTTGAGTTTTTTGTCCATTTTGAATTTTTTTGATTTTTGAATAAACTCACTTTTACGTCATAGTATACACTGTCGTATTTTAAATTTTTTGTCCATTTTGAATTTTTTAGATTTTTAAATAAATTCACTTTTACGTAATAGTATACACTGTCGTATTTTGAGTTTTTTGTCCATTTTGAATTTTTTAGATTTTTGAATAAATTCACTTTTACGTCATAGTATACACTGTCGTATTTTGAGTTTTTTTGTCCATTTTGAATTTTTTAGATTTTTGAATAAATTCACTTTTACGTAATAGTATACACTTGTCGTATTTTGAGTTTTTTGTCCATTTTGAATTTTGTTGATTTTTGAATAAATTCACTTTTACGTCATAGTATACACTGTCGTTTTTTGAGGTTTTTGTCCATTTTTACTTTTTGTGATAATTGAATAAATTCACTTTTACGTCATAGTATACACTGTCGGTTTTTGAGGTTTTTGTCCATTTTTACTTTTTGTGATTGTATACTATTACGTAAAAGTGAATTTATTCAAAAATCAAAAAAATTCAAAATGGACAAAAAACTCAAAATACCACAGTGTATAATATTACGTAAAAGTGCATTTATTGAACTCTGTCGTATTTTGAGTTTTTTTGTCCATGTTGAGTTTTTTTGATTTTTGAATTAATTCACTTTTACGTAATAGTAGACACTGTCGTTTTTTGAGTTTTTTGTCCATTTTGAATTTTATTGATTTTTGGAATAAATTCACTTTTACGTAATAGTATATAGTTGTATTTTGAGTTTTGTCCATTTTGAATTTTTTTGATTTTTGAATAAATTCTTTTTTACGTAATAGTATACACTGTCGTATTTTGAGTTTTTTGTCCATTTTTACTTTTTGTGATAATTCAATAAATTCACTTTTACGTAACAGTATACACTGTCGTATTTTGAGTTTTTTGTCCATTTTTACTTTTTGTGATAATTCAATAAATGCACTTTTACGTAGTAGTATACACTGTCGTATTTTGAGTTTTTTGTCCATTTTGAATTTTTTTGATTTTTGAATAAATTCACTTTTACGTAATAGTATACACTGTCGTATTTTGAGTTTTTTGTCCATTTTTTCTTTTTGTGATAATTCAATAAATGCACTTTTACGTAATATTATACACTGTCGTATTTTGAGTTTTTTTGTCCATGTTGAGTTTTTTTGATTTTTGAATAAATTCACTTTTACGTAATAGTATACACTGTCGTATTTTGAGTTTTTTGTCCATTTTTAATTTTTGTGATAATTCAATAAATTCACTTTTACGTAATAGTAAACACTGTCGTTTTTTGAGGTTTTTGTCCATTTGTACTTTTTGCGATAATTGAATAAATTCACTTTTACGTAATAGTATACACTTGTCGTATTTTGAGTTTTTTGTCCATTTTTACTTTTTGTGATAATTCAATAAATGCACTTTTACGTAATAGTATACACTGTCGTATTTTGAGTTTTTTGTCCATTTTGAATTTTTTTGATTTTTAATAAATTCCCTTTTACGTCATAGTATACACTGTCGTATTTTGTGTTTTTTGTCCATTTTGAATTTTTGTGATAGTTCAATAAATGCACTTTTACGTAATATTATACACTGTCGTATTTTGAGTTTTTTTGTCCATGTTGAGTTTTTTTGATTTTTGAATAAATTCACTTTTACGTAATAGTAAACAATGTCGTATTTTGAGTTTTTTGTCAATTTTGAATTTTATTGATTTTTGGAATAAATTCACTTTTACGTAATAGTAAACACTGTCGTATTTTGAGTTTTTTGTCCATTTTGAATCTTATTGATTTTTGGAATAAATTCACTTTTACGTAATAGTATACACTGTCGTATTTTGAGTTTTTTGTCCATGTTGAGTTTTTTTGATTTTTGAATAAATTTACTTTTACGTAATAGTATACACTGTCGTATTTTGAGTTTTTTGTCCATTTTTAATTTTTGTGATAATTCAATAAATTCACTTTTACGTAATAGTAAACACTGTCGTATTTTGAGTTTTTTGTCCATTTTGAATTTTTTTGATTTTTGAATAAACTCACTTTTACGTCATAGTATACACTGTCGTATTTTTAATTTTTTGTCCATTTTGAATTTTGTTGATTTTTGAATAAATTCACTTTTACGTAATAGTATAAACTGTCGTATTTTGAGTTTTTTGTCCACTTTTACTTTTTGTGATAGTTCAATAAATGCACTTTTACGTAATATTATACACTGTCGTATTTTGAGTTTTTTTGTCCATGTTGAGTTTTTTTGATTTTTAAATAAATTCACTTTTACGTAATAGTATACACTGTCGTTTTTTGAGGTTTTTGTCCATTTGTACTTTTTGCGATAATTGAATAAATTCACTTTTACGTAATAGTATACACTTGTCGTATTTTGAGTTTTTTGTCCATTTTTACTTTTTGTGATAATTCAATAAATGCACTTTTACGTAATAGTATACACTGTCGTATTTTGAGTTTTTTGTCCATTTTGAATTTTTTTGATTTTTAATAAATTCCCTTTTACGTCATAGTATACACTGTCGTATTTTGTGTTTTTTGTCCATTTTGAATTTTTGTGATAGTTCAATAAATGCACTTTTACGTAATATTATACACTGTCGTATTTTGAGTTTTTTTGTCCATGTTGAGTTTTTTTGATTTTTGAATAAATTCACTTTTACGTAATAGTAAACAATGTCGTATTTTGAGTTTTTTGTCAATTTTGAATTTTATTGATTTTTGGAATAAATTCACTTTTACATAATAGTAAACACTGTCGTATTTTGAGTTTTTTGTCCATTTTGAATCTTATTGATTTTTGGAATAAATTCACTTTTACGTAATAGTATACACTGTCGTATTTTGAGTTTTTTGTCCATGTTGAGTTTTTTTGATTTTTGAATAAATTTACTTTTACGTAATAGTATACACTGTCGTATTTTGAGTTTTTTGTCCATTTTTAATTTTTGTGATAATTCAATAAATTCACTTTTACGTAATAGTAAACACTGTCGTATTTTGAGTTTTTTGTCCATTTTGAATTTTTTTGATTTTTGAATAAACTCACTTTTACGTCATAGTATACACTGTCGTATTTTTAATTTTTTGTCCATTTTGAATTTTGTTGATTTTTGAATAAATTCACTTTTACGTAATAGTATAAACTGTCGTATTTTGAGTTTTTTGTCCACTTTTACTTTTTGTGATAGTTCAATAAATGCACTTTTACGTAATATTATACACTGTCGTATTTTGAGTTTTTTTGTCCATGTTGAGTTTTTTTGATTTTTAAATAAATTCACTTTTACGTAATAGTATACACTGTCGTTTTTTGAGGTTTTTGTCCATTTGTACTTTTTGCGATAATTGAATAAATTCACTTTTACGTAATAGTATACACTTGTCGTATTTTGAGTTTTTTGTCCATTTTTACTTTTTGTGATAATTCAATAAATGCACTTTTACGTAATAGTATACACTGTCGTATTTTGAGTTTTTTGTCCATTTTGAATTTTTTTGATTTTTAATAAATTCCCTTTTACGTCATAGTATACACTGTCGTATTTTGTGTTTTTTGTCCATTTTGAATTTTTGTGATAGTTCAATAAATGCACTTTTACGTAATATTATACACTGTCGTATTTTGAGTTTTTTTGTCCATGTTGAGTTTTTTTGATTTTTGAATAAATTCACTTTTACGTAATAGTAAACAATGTCGTATTTTGAGTTTTTTGTCAATTTTGAATTTTATTGATTTTTGGAATAAATTCACTTTTACGTAATAGTAAACACTGTCGTATTTTGAGTTTTTTGTCCATTTTGAATCTTATTGATTTTTGGAATAAATTCACTTTTACGTAATAGTATACACTGTCGTATTTTGAGTTTTTTGTCCATGTTGAGTTTTTTTGATTTTTGAATAAATTCACTTTTACGTAATAGTAAACAATGTCGTATTTTGAGTTTTTTGTCAATTTTGAATTTTATTGATTTTTGGAATAAATTCACTTTTACGTAATAGTAAACACTGTCGTATTTTGAGTTTTTTGTCCATTTTGAATCTTATTGATTTTTGGAATAAATTCACTTTTACGTAATAGTATACACTGTCGTATTTTGAGTTTTTTGTCCATGTTGAGTTTTTTTGATTTTTGAATAAATTTACTTTTACGTAATAGTATACACTGTCGTATTTTGAGTTTTTTGTCCATTTTTAATTTTTGTGATAATTCAATAAATTCACTTTTACGTAATAGTAAACACTGTCGTATTTTGAGTTTTTTGTCCATTTTGAATTTTTTTGATTTTTGAATAAACTCACTTTTACGTCATAGTATACACTGTCGTATTTTTAATTTTTTGTCCATTTTGAATTTTGTTGATTTTTGAATAAATTCACTTTTACGTAATAGTATAAACTGTCGTATTTTGAGTTTTTTGTCCACTTTTACTTTTTGTGATAGTTCAATAAATGCACTTTTACGTAATATTATACACTGTCGTATTTTGAGTTTTTTTGTCCATGTTGAGTTTTTTTGATTTTTAAATAAATTCACTTTTACGTAATAGTATACACTGTCGTTTTTTGAGGTTTTTGTCCATTTGTACTTTTTGCGATAATTGAATAAATTCACTTTTACGTAATAGTATACACTTGTCGTATTTTGAGTTTTTTGTCCATTTTTACTTTTTGTGATAATTCAATAAATGCACTTTTACGTAATAGTATACACTGTCGTATTTTGAGTTTTTTGTCCATTTTGAATTTTTTTGATTTTTAATAAATTCCCTTTTACGTCATAGTATACACTGTCGTATTTTGTGTTTTTTGTCCATTTTGAATTTTTGTGATAGTTCAATAAATGCACTTTTACGTAATATTATACACTGTCGTATTTTGAGTTTTTTTGTCCATGTTGAGTTTTTTTGATTTTTGAATAAATTCACTTTTACGTAATAGTAAACAATGTCGTATTTTGAGTTTTTTGTCAATTTTGAATTTTATTGATTTTTGGAATAAATTCACTTTTACGTAATAGTAAACACTGTCGTATTTTGAGTTTTTTGTCCATTTTGAATCTTATTGATTTTTGGAATAAATTCACTTTTACGTAATAGTATACACTGTCGTATTTTGAGTTTTTTGTCCATGTTGAGTTTTTTTGATTTTTGAATAAATTTACTTTTACGTAATAGTATACACTGTCGTATTTTGAGTTTTTTGTCCATTTTTAATTTTTGTGATAATTCAATAAATTCACTTTTACGTAATAGTAAACACTGTCGTATTTTGAGTTTTTTGTCCATTTTGAATTTTTTTGATTTTTGAATAAACTCACTTTTACGTCATAGTATACACTGTCGTATTTTTAATTTTTTGTCCATTTTGAATTTTGTTAATTTTTGAATAAATTCACTTTTACGTAATAGTATAAACTGTCGTATTTTGAGTTTTTTGTCCACTTTTACTTTTTGTGATAGTTCAATAAATGCACTTTTACGTAATATTATACACTGTCGTATTTTGAGTTTTTTTGTCCATGTTGAGTTTTTTTGATTTTTAAATAAATTTACTTTTACGTAATAGTATACACTGTCGTATTTTGAGTTTTTTGTCCATTTTGAATTTTTTAGATTTTTGAATAAATTCACTTTTACGTCATAGTATACACTGTCGTATTTTGAGTTTTTTTGTCCATTTTGAATTTTTTAGATTTTTGAATAAATTCACTTTTACGTAATAGTATACACTGTCATATTTTGAGTTTTTTGTCCATTTTGAATTTTTTAGATTTTTGAATAAATTCACTTTTACGTCATAGTATACACTGTCGTATTTTGAATTTTTTGTCCATTTTGAATTTTGTTGATTTTTGAATAAATTCACTTTTACGTAATAGTATACACTGTCGTATTTTGAGTTTTTTTTGTCCATTTTGAATTTTTTAGATTTTTGAATAAATTCACTTTTACGTAATAGTATACACTGTCGTATTTTGAGTTTTTGGTCCATTTTGAATTTTGTTGATTTTTGAATAAATTCACTTTTACGTCATAGTATACAGTGTCGTATTTTGAGTTTTTTGTCCATTTTGAATTTTTTTGATTTTTGAATAAATTCACTTTTACGTAATAGTATACACTGTCGCATTTTGAGTTTTTTGTCCATTTTTACTTTTTGTGATAATTCAATGAATGCAATTTTACGTAGTAGTATACACTGTCGTATTTTGAGTTTTTTGTCCATTTTTACTTTTTGTGATAATTCAATAAATGCAATTTTACGTAATAGTATACACTGTCGTATTTTGAGTTTTTTGTCCATTTTGAATTTTTTTGATTTTTGAATAAATTCACTTTTACGTAATAGTATACACTGTCGTATTTTGAGTTTTTTGTCCATTTTTACTTTTTGTAATAATTCAATAAATGCACTTTTACGTAATAGTATACACTGTCGTATTTTGAGTTTTTTGTCCATTTTGAATTTTTTTGATTTTTGAATAAATTCACTTTTACGTAATAGTACACACTGTCGTATTTTGAGTTTTTTGTCCATTTTTACTTTTTGTGATAATTCAATAAATTCACTTTTACGTAATAGTATACACTGTCGTATTTTGAGTTTTTTGTCCATTTTTACTTTTTGTGATAATTCAATAAATGCAATTTTACGTAGTAGTATACACTGTCGTATTTTGAATTTTTTGTCCATTTTGAATTTTTTTGATTTTTTAATAAATTCACTTTTACGTAATGGTATACACTGTCGTATTTTGAGTTTTTTTGTCCATGTTGAATTTTTTTGATTTTTGAATAAATTCACTTTTACGTAATAGTATACACTGTCGTATTTTGAGTTTTTTGTCCATTTTGAATTTTTTTGATTTTTGAATAAATTCACTTTTACGTCACTGTCGTATTTTGAGTTTTTTGTCCATTTTGAATTTTTTTGATTTTTGAATAAATTCACTTTGACGTAATAGTATACACTGTCGAAATTTTGAGTTTTTTGTCCATTTTGAATTTTTTTGACTTTTGAATAAATTCACTTTTACGTAATAGTATACACTGTTGTATTTTGTGTTTTTTTGTCCATTTTTACTTTTTGTGATAATTCAATAAATTCACTTTTACGTAATAGTATACACTGTTGTATTTTGAGTTTTGTCCATTTTTTCTTTTTGTGATAATTCAATAAATGCACTTTTACGTAATAGTATACACTGTCGTATTTTGAGTTTTTTTGTCCATTTTGAATTTTTTTGATTTTTGAATAAATTCACTTTTACGCCATAGTATACACTGTCATATTTTGAGTTTTTTGTCCATTTTTTCTTTTTGTGATAATTCAATAAATGCACTTTTACGTAATAGTATACACTGTCGTATTTTGAGTTTTTTTGTCCATGTTGAATTTTTTTGATTTTTGAATTAATTCACTTTTACGTAATAGTATACACTGTCGTATTTTGAGTTTTTTGTCCATTTTGAATTTTTTTGATTTTTGAATAAATTCACTTTTACGTCACTGTCGTATTTTGAGTTTTTTGTCCATTTTGAATTTTTTTGATTTTTGAATAAATTCACTTTTACGTAATAGTATAGACTGTCATATTTTGAGTTTTTTGTCCATTTTTACTTTTTGTGATAATTCAATAAATTCACTTTTACGTAATAGTATACACTGTCGTATTTTTAGTTTTTTGTCCATTTTTACTTTTTGTGATAATTCAATGAATGCACTTTTACGTAGTAGTATACACTGTCGTATTTTGAGTTTTGTCCATTTTTAATTTTTGTGATAATTCAATAAATTCACTTTTACGTAATAGTATACACTGTCGTATTTTGAGTTTTTTGTCCATTTTTACTTTTTGTGATAATTCAATAAATGCAATTTTACGTAGTAGTATACACTGTCGTATTTTGAGTTTTTTGTCCATTTTTACTTTTTGTGATAATTCAATAAATGCAATTTTACGTAGTAGTATACACTGTCGTTTTTTGAGGTTTTTGTCCATTTTTACTTTTTGTGATAATTCAATAAATTCACTTTTACGTCATAGTATACACTGTCGTATTTTGAGGTTTTTTGTCCATTTTGAATTTTTTTGATTTTTGAATAAATTCACTTTTACGTCATAGTATACACTGTCGTATTTTGAGTTTTGTCCATTTTTACTTTTTGAGATAATTCAATAAATTCACTTTTACGTAATAGTATACACTGTCGTATTTTGAGTTTTTTTGTCCATGTTGAATTTTTTTGATTTTTGAATAAATTCACTTTTACGTAATAGTATACACTGTCGTATTTTGAGTTTTTTTGTCCATTTTGAATTTTTTTGATTTTTGAATAAATTCCCTTTTACGTAATAGTATACACTGTCGTATTTTGAGTTTTTTGTCCATTTTTACTTTTTGTGATAATTCAATAAATGCACATTTACATAGTAGTATACACTGTCGTATTTTGAGTTTTTTGTCCATTTTGAATTTTTTTGATTTTTGAATAAATTCACTTTTACGTAATAGTATACACTTGTCGTATTTTGAGGTTTTTGTCCATTTTTACTTTTTGTGATAATTGAATAAATTCACTTTTACGTCATAGTATACACTGTCGTTTTTTGAGGTTTTTGTCCATTTTTACTTTTTGTGATAATTGTATACTATGACGTAAAAGTGAATTTATTCAATTATCACAAAAAGTAAAAATGGACAAAAACCTCAAAAAACGACAATGTATACTATTACGTAAAAGTGAATTTATTGAATTATCACAAAAAGTAAAAATGGACAAAAAACTCAAAATACGACAGTTTATACTATTACGTAAAAGTGAATTTATTCACTGTCGTATTTTGAGTTTTTTGTCCATTTTTACTTTTTGTGATAATTCAATAAATTCACTTTTACGTAATAGTATACATTGTCGTATTGAGTTTTTTGTCCATTTTGAATTTTATTGATTTTTGAATAAATTCACTTTTACGTAATAGTATACACTGTCGTATTTTGAGTTTTTTGTCCATTTTTACTTTTTGTAATAATTCAATAAATGCACTTTTACGTAATAGGATACACTGTCGTATTTTGAGTTCCCTTTCGTTCAGTCACTCCGACGTAACGTCAGTGACTGACGAATGGGGGTTTCGCCTAGAAGCCAATCATCTTCGAGATCTTAGAAAGCGCCCAATGGCAGTGCCAATGCCATGGGCATGCGAAATTTGCATGCGTAACTCCGCCTACCCACCTGGGTATATAAGGAAGTAGCTGGCATGAATCGCATTATGTTTCTGCTTCGGAGCCAAGAGCATCTCTTCACTCCGGCAAGCCTGAATTCTGAAGTCCTCTCTTCAGTCTTCGAGACAAGCGGTTCTCCAGGGTGTTGGTGTAACGGCGCGTTCCAGCGATCTCACATTGCCTGCCTGCTGATCTGTGCAGTGATCTGCAACAGCTGTGTGTGTTTTCCCTGGGCGCTTCGGCACTCTGCAGAGCTTCCTCTCACAAAAAGAGCTTGCGTGTGGCACGTCTTTTTCAAGACGGGTTGCCCGCGCACTTCCGGGTGCGGTCGATATCTGTTGCTGTCTTTGGGACGCATTCACTGCTCGACGTGTTTGGGCCCAGCACGTTCGGACAGTGTTTGTGGATGTGCTGTGTTCCCTCTGTGGGAACATGACCATCGCGATGTTGTGGTCGAGACTCAATGATCTCTGTAAAGAGAGAGAGTCCCCTCTGCCACACCCCGATCTACCATCTCCGAGAGAGGTGGTACTTTGGCTGGTGGCCAGGGTGACCTGAGGGCGGTGCTGTGGTATTAAGAACCCCAACGATCATTCCTCGGGCCACTCCCGCCCTCTTGCACATCGCTTCCAGTGAGTGTTGGACTGAAGCAGCGGGACCGTCTGCTGACGCCCCGTTCGTTTCGTTCATACTCCAGATAGCGGCGAGAGGTCGATTGCCGCATCTCAAGGTGGGCTAGAGTCCTTTGGGGATGACGATTCGGCTATGCTCCGCCTCCGGGTGTGGTAGCACTGTAGAATCTGACCTAGAGTTGACAGCCATGTTATCTCGGGCAGCCGCGAGCCTCGGGCTGGTGTGAATCTCCACCCTGTCATGAGTGCTCGCGGTTGGGCGATTGGTTCTTGGAGGTGGCACCCGACAGCTGCGGGCCCCGCCCCCAATGCCATTTCGCTCCCGAGATGCATGAGGAGTGCACGCGGTCCGGGAGATCTCCGGGTCTTCCCGCGACCGTTTGGTGGCCTCCTCCACCTTCTCTGCCCTCGAGGGGTCGTGGCCTAAGGGTACACTGGGGTCCCTCCCCCTCAGTCAGGTGCTCTGTTGCGCACTACGGTGTCCACTGAGTGCTTTGACTTGACGCGGTGAGGCTATCCTAAGCGCCCTCCCAAGCCTGCTGGCTCGTCTACTTCGGTGGCGTAGTCCAGCAGTGCTATGGGGTAAGCTGCCGCCCCGATGCGTATGCACGAGGACAGAGCTGATCCAGGGCTTACGAGCCCCCTCGCAGAGCAGACCCCAGTGGAATGCGAGTCCTTCCCTGGTCTCCTCTGTCAGGGCGCAGTCGTTACCAGTGCCTCGACACCGGGCCGCTATGCCACCCGAGTCCGGGCCGGTAACACTGCCTCGAGAAAGGCGTGCCGCCACCGATCCCGCCCAGCGCGGCATTGGTGACCACACGCCCCCTGGGTCAGGAGATGTCCACAGCTGTGGTCTGGGAAAGACAACTGGCCTTACTTGGTCGATGTGGGTTGGCTGAGTGAGCCCGCCTCCTCAGCTCGCCCATATCCCAGGCCGGCCTTATCGGCGGCACGGTCAGGGACTGCGCCCAACAGTTCTTGGCTGTCCCCAGAGGCAGACTGAGGCCATCTGCCCCGGCGGCCCGCTGCTGCACCTAAGCGCCGCCGGCACAGTTGCCTCAGCCTCCTCGCCGCCAGGGCGACTTCCTGCGACCCCCTCCCGCGTGGCCACAGCAGCAGCCTTCACCCTGGCCACGCCACAGGGCGCGCTGCAGGAAGCCGTCCCAGTCCGCGCCAGCCCCGCAGCCTGCTGAAAATAAGGCCAGCGGCGCTCCGGACGCGGACAGCTCTGGGATGGGCAGTTCTTTCATGGGATGGTGGCAGGTCTGCCCCTTCCCCCGGTGGAGGGCCGGGGGAGAATCCTTTGTCCAGCTGCTGGCCCACGGGTCAGCAGCAACCTTTGCAAGAAAGAACTGATTAACCCATCCCTGAGCACCCAGAGACCGGTGACGGCAGTGTGCGCCGCCCCCGGGCCACGCCGCTCTCGTCCCTCTCTGTCGCCAGCCCCCTCTCAGAGCAGACCCCAGTGGAACGCGAGTCCTTCCCTGGTCTCCTCTGTCAGGGTGCAGCTGTTACCGCCGCCCCGACACCGGGCCGCTACGCTACCCGAGTCCGGGCCGGTAACGCTGCCTCGCTGCCTCGCTGCCCCACCGAGGGTACGCCGGTGCTCCGCGTGACCCCTTGGTACACTGCCTGGGAGCGTGGCTACAGCTGCCGGGACTGTCCCGCTGGGTCGCACGGACAATCCGGCTCGGCTACGCGATTCAGTTCGCACGAGCTCCTCCCCGTTCCGGGGTGTCCGGTACACCATGGTGGGGTCCAATGCCCCAGTCATGCGTGCGGAGATCGCGACCCTACTGGCGAAGGGTGCGGTCGAGCTCGTCCCTCTAGCCGAGATGAAGTCCGGCTTCTACAGCCCTTACTTCATTGTACCGAAGAAATCCGGTGGGTTACGACCGATCCTGGACCTTCGCGTCCTGAACCGATCCCTGTACGGGCTTCCGTACAGGATGTTGACTGCGAAACGCCTTTTCGAATGCGTTCGTCCATGCGATTGGTTTGCAGCGATCGACCTGAAGGACGTGTACTTCCATGTGTCCATCCTTCCGCGACACAGACCGTTCCTACGGTTTGCGTTCGAAGGGCGGGCATATCAGTATGCCGTACTACCATTCGGGCTAGCTCTGTCCCCTCGCGTCTTCACGAAGATTGTCGAGGCAGCCCTTGCGCCACTCAGGCAACAAGGGGTTCGCATCCTGAACTATCTCGACGACTGGCTCATACTGGGCCACTCTCGGGACCGGGTGTGCGAACACAGAGACCTGGTTCTCCACCACTTAGCTCGTTTGGGCCTTCGGGTCAACTGGGAGAGGAGCAAACTCTGCCCAGTGCAGAGGATCTCTTTTCTCGGTATGGAGATCGACTCGGTCGCCATGTGCGCGCAGCTTACCGGCTTGTGCGCGCAGTCACTGCTGACTTGCCTCAGGCAGATAGAGAGCAAGAGTGCGGTTCCACTGATACTATTTCAGAGGCTCCTGGGGCATATGGCATCTGCAGCCGCGGTGACGCCGCTTGGATTGCTTCATATGAGACCGCTTCAGTACTGGCTTCGCGATCGAGTCCCGAGATGGGCATGGCAGTCTGGCACGCCCCGGGTCCCAGTGACTCAGGCCTGCAGACAGACACTCACCCAGTGGTCGAACCTCAGCTTTCTACGGGCAGGTGTGCCCTTAGAATGAGTTTCCCGGCATGTTGTTGTGTCCACCACGGGTTGGGGTGCCATGTGCAATGGACATGCAGCCGCCGGCTCTTGGTCAGAGAGCCAGAGCCGCCTGCATATCAATTGCCTCGAGTTGCTGGCAGTTCGGTTCGCCTTGCACCGCTTCCTAGCGTTGTTGAAGGGCCAACACGTTCTGGTCAGATCAGACAACACGGCCGTAGTAGCGTACATCAACCACCAGGGCGGTCTACGCTCCCGCCGCATGTCTCAACTCGCCCGCCATCTCGTCTTATGGAGTCAGAAGCGCCTGAGGTCCCTTCATGCTGTCCATATCTCGGCGATCCTGAACCGTGCAGCCTACGAGCTCTCACGGGTTCAGCCTATCCCTGGGGAGTGGAGACTCCATCCCCAGTCGGTCCAGCTGATCTGGGATCAGTTCGGGGACGCACAGGTAGATCTGTTGCCTCCCACGACTCGTCCCATTGCAGCCTGTACTTTCCCTGACCGAGGGCACGCTCGGCACGGACGCACTGGCGCACAGCTGGCTGCAGGGCCTACGCAAGTATGCGTTTCCCCCAGTGAGCCTTCTTGCACGTGTTCTGTGCAAGGTCAGGGAGGACAAGGAGCAGGTCATCTTGGTCGCCCCGTACTGGCACGGCCGGACCTGGTTCCCAGAACTAGTTCTCCTTGCGACAGCCCCTCCCTGGCCGATTCCTCTGAGACAGGATCTACTCTCTCAGAGACGGGGCACCCTGTGGCACCCGCGTCCCGATCTTTGGAACCTCCACGCGTAGCTCCTGGACGGGACGCGGCAGGTTTGAGTACCCTACCACCTCCGGTGGTGGCTACCATCACTTCCGCTCGGGCCGAGTCCACGAGACGGGCCTATGCGTTGAAGTGGAACCTCTTCGTCAATTGGTGCTCTTCTCGCCAAGAAGACCCCTGGAAGTGCCCGATCGGGTCTGTGCTCTCTTTCCTCCAGGAAGGGTTGGATCGAAGGATGTCTCCATCCACCCTGAAGGTTTATGTGGCCGCTATTGCCGCCTACCATGACCTCTTGGACGGGGAAACGGTAAGTAAGCACGACCTGGTCATCAGGTTCCTGAGGGGTGCGAGCAGACTACATACTCCTCGTGCTCCTCTCGTACCCTCTTGGGACCTCTCAGTAGTTCTAAGTGCTCTGCAGAGGGCCCCATTTGAGCCTTTGCGGTCAGTAGATGTTAAGTTCTTGTCTATGAAGACAGCGCTCCTGACCGCATTGGCCTCCATCAAGAGGGTAGGGGACCTGCAGGCATTTTCGGTTGACGAAGCGTGCCTGGAATTTGGGCCGGCTGACTCTCACGTGATCCTGAGACCCCGGCCTGGATATGTGCCCAAGGTTCCCACCACTCCGTTCAGAGACCAGGTGGTGAACCTGCAAGCGCTGCCTTTGGAGGAGGCAGACCCAGCCTTGGCATTGCTCTGTCCAGTACGCGCCCTTCGCGCTTACGTAGACAGGACGCAGTGTTTCAGGACCTCAGACCAGCTCTTTGTCTGTGATGGTGGGAAGCTGAAAGGGAAGGCTCTCTCAAAGCAAAGGCTGTCTCACTGGATAGTGGACACCATTGTTTTCGCTTACCAGCAGCAGGGACGCCCATGTCCCCTTGGGGTCAGGGCCCATTCCACCCGGAGTGTGGCCTCCTCTTGGGCTTTAGCACATGGCGCTCCGCTGACAGACATCTGCAGAGCTGCAGGCTGGGCGACACCAAACACATTCGCCAGGTTTTATAACCTCCGAGTGGAGCCTGTATCCGACTATGTACTCGCCCCTACAAGTGGCCGGTAATGGATTGGCTCAGGTGTCTTCACTTGCTCGCCATTCCACTCCACGGACTGGATACGTGCGATATTCTACTCAGGTGAGTTCCCCGAGAGCCCTGAGCTCCTCCAGCACTACGCCGACGCCAGTAAGTCTGCCCTTAGCCCAGACACTCGTGTCCGGCCAGGTGCCCCATGTGCATGGTTCCCCTCCGGCGACCCCCACATGTGTATTTCCACCGTAAGCCTCCCTGAGCTGGTGTATTCCCTTGGCAACCTTGCCACCCCCTGGGGTTAAAAATCCACCTGCGGCTGGTACCCCAGTGATCTTCTGTATGCAGCCCCCCGGGGTCATACGTGTATTCCTAAGTCCTCCCTACGGGTAGGCATCTTGGCGCATATCTCCTCCTGGAATATGCCTCCCAGTGTACCTTGGTATTCCTGCGTTAAGTAGAGGCCTTTGACCGTCCTAACTGGCATCAGGGTTCTCACGCTTGCGCAGGGCACTGGAAGACAGCTGAGTGGCGTTATTGCATTGGGACCCCCATTCGTCAGTCACTGACTATACGTCGGAGTGACTGAACGAAAGGGAACGTCTCGGTTACGTATGTAACCCTCGTTCCCTGAGGAGGGAACGGAGACGTAACGTCCCGCTGCACCGCTGGAACGGCCGAGAGTTCAGTCTTGGCTCCTCAGCAGGTAACATAATGCGATTCATGCCAGCTACTTCCTTATATACCCAGGTGGGTAGGCGGAGTTACGCATGCAAATTTCGCATGCCCATGGCATTGGCACTGCCATTGGGCGCTTTCTAAGATCTCGAAGATGATTGGCTTCTAGGCGAAACCCCCATTCGTCAGTCACTGACGTTACGTCTCCGTTCCCTCCACAGGGAACGAGGGTTACATACGTAACCGAGACATTTTTTTGTCCATGTTGAATTTTTTTGATTTTTGAATAAATTCACTTTTACATAATAGTATACACTGTCGTATTTTGAGTTATTTGTCCATTTTGAATTTTGTTGATTTTTGAATAAATTCACTTTTACATCGTAGTATACACTGTCGTATTTTGAGTTTTTTGTCCATTTTTACTTTTTGTGATAATTCAATAAAATCACTTTTATGGAATAGTATACACTGTCGTATGTTGAGTTTTTTTGTCCATGTTGAGTTTTGATTTTTGAATAAATTCACTTTTACGTCATAGTATACACTGTCGTATTTTGAGTTTTTGGTCCATTTTGAATTTTGTTGATTTTTGAATAAATTCACTTTTACGTCATAGTATACAGTGTCGTATTTTGAGTTTTTTGTCCATTTTGAATTTTTTTGATTTTTGAATAAATTCACTTTTACGTAATAGTATACACTGTCGCATTTTTGAGTTTTTTGTCCATTTTTACTTTTTGTGATAATTCAATGAATGCAATTTTACGTAGTAGTATACACTGTCGTATTTTGAGTTTTTTGTCCATTTTTACTTTTTGTGATAATTCAATAAATGCAATTTTACGTAATAGTATACACTGTCGTATTTTGAGTTTTTTGTCCATTTTGAATTTTTTTGATTTTTGAATAAATTCACTTTTACGTAATAGTATACACTGTCGTATTTTGAGTTTTTTGTCCATTTTTACTTTTTGTAATAATTCAATAAATGCACTTTTACGTAATAGTATACACTGTCGTATTTTGAGTTTTTTGTCCATTTTGAATTTTTTTGATTTTTGAATAAATTCACTTTTACGTAATAGTACACACTGTCGTATTTTGAGTTTTTTGTCCATTTTTACTTTTTGTGATAATTCAATAAATTCACTTTTACGTAATAGTATACACTGTTGTATTTTGAGTTTTGTCCATTTTTTCTTTTTGTGATAATTCAATAAATGCACTTTTACGTAATAGTATACACTGTCGTATTTTGAGTTTTTTTGTCCATTTTGAATTTTTTTGATTTTTGAATAAATTCACTTTTACGCCATAGTATACACTGTCATATTTTGAGTTTTTTGTCCATTTTTTCTTTTTGTGATAATTCAATAAATGCACTTTTACGTAATAGTATACACTGTCGTATTTTGAGTTTTTTTGTCCATGTTGAATTTTTTTGATTTTTGAATTAATTCACTTTTACGTAATAGTATACACTGTCGTATTTTGAGTTTTTTGTCCATTTTGAATTTTTTTGATTTTTGAATAAATTCACTTTTACGTCACTGTCGTATTTTGAGTTTTTTGTCCATTTTGAATTTTTTTGATTTTTGAATAAATTCACTTTTACGTAATAGTATAGACTGTCGTATTTTGAGTTTTGTGTCCATTTTTACTTTTTGTGATAATTCAATAAATTCACTTTTACGTAATAGTATACACTGTCGTATTTTTAGTTTTTTGTCCATTTTTACTTTTTGTGATAATTCAATGAATGCACTTTTACGTAGTAGTATACACTGTCGTATTTTGAGTTTTGTCCATTTTTAATTTTTGTGATAATTCAATAAATTCCCTTTTACGTAATAGTATACACTGTCGTATTTTGAGTTTTTTGTCCATTTTTACTTTTTGTGATAATTCAATAAATGCAATTTTACGTAGTAGTATACACTGTCGTATTTTGAGTTTTTTGTCCATTTTTACTTTTTGTGATAATTCAATAAATGCAATTTTACGTAGTAGTATACACTGTCGTTTTTTGAGGTTTTTGTCCATTTTTACTTTTTGTGATAATTCAATAAATTCACTTTTACGTCATAGTATACACTGTCGTATTTTGAGGTTTTTTGTCCATTTGGAATTTTTTTGATTTTTGAATAAATTCACTTTTACGTCACAGTATACACTGTCGTATTTTGAGTTTTTTGTCCATTTTTACTTTTTGAGATAATTCAATAAATTCACTTTTACGTAATAGTATACACTGTCGTATTTTGAGTTTTTTTGTCCATGTTGAATTTTTTTGATTTTTGAATAAATTCACTTTTACGTAATAGTATACACTGTCGTATTTTGAGTTTTTTTGTCCATTTTGAATTTTTTTGATTTTTGAATAAATTCCCTTTTACGTAATAGTATGCACTGTCGTATTTTGAGTTTTTTGTCCATTTTTACTTTTTGTGATAATTCAATAAATGCACATTTACATAGTAGTATACACTGTCGTATTTTGAGTTTTTTGTCCATTTTGAATTTTTTTGATTTTTTTAATAAATTCACTTTTACGTAATAGTATACACTTGTCGTATTTTGAGTTTTTTGTCCATTTTGAATTTTGTTGATTTTTGAATAAATTCACTTTTACGTCATAGTATACACTGTCGTTTTTTGAGGTTTTTGTCCATTTTTACTTTTTGTGATAATTGAATAAATTCACTTTTACGTCATAGTATACACTGTCGTTTTTTGAGGTTTTTGTCCATTTTTACTTTTTGTGATAATTGTATACTATGACGTAAAAGTGAATTTATTCAATTATCACAAAAAGTAAAAATGGACAAAAACCTCAAAAAACGACAATGTATACTATTACGTAAAAGTGAATTTATTGAATTATCACAAAAAGTAAAAATGGACAAAAAACTCAAAATACGACAGTGTATACTATTACGTAAAAGTGAATTTATTCACTGTCGTATTTTGAGTTTTTTGTCCATTTTTGCTTTTTGTGATAATTCAATAAATTCACTTTTACGTAATAGTATACATTGTCGTATTGAGTTTTTTGTCCATTTTGAATTTTATTGATTTTTGAATAAATTCACTTTTACGTAATAGTATACACTGTCGTATTTTGAGTTTTTTGTCCATTTTTACTTTTTGTAATAATTCAATAAATGCACTTTTACGTAATAGGATACACTGTCGTATTTTGAGTTCCCTTTCGTTCAGTCACTCCGACGTAACGTCAGTGACTGACGAATGGGGGTTTCGCCTAGAAGCCAATCATCTTCGAGATCTTAGAAAGCGCCCAATGGCAGTGCCAATGCCATGGGCATGCGAAATTTGCATGCGTAACTCCGCCTACCCACCTGGGTATATAAGGAAGTAGCTGGCATGAATCGCATTATGTTTCTGCTTCGGAGCCAAGAGCATCTCTTCACTCCGGCAAGCCTGAATTCTGAAGTCCTCTCTTCAGTCTTCGAGACGAGCGGTTCTCCAGGGTGTTGGTGTAACGGCGCGTTCCAGCGATCTCACATTGCCTGCCTGCTGATCTGTGCAGTGATCTGCAACAGCTGTGTGTGTTTTCCCTGGGCGCTTCGGCACTCTGCAGAGCTTCCTCTCACAAAAAGAGCTTGCGTGTGGCACGTCTTTTTCAAGACGGGTTGCCCGCGCACTTCCGGGTGCGGTCGATATCTGTTGCTGTCTTTGGGACGCATTCACTGCTCGACGTGTTTGGGCCCAGCACGTTCGGACAGTGTTTGTGGATGTGCTGTGTTCCCTCTGTGGGAACATGACCATCGCGATGTTGTGGTCGAGACTCAATTATCTCTGTAAAGAGAGAGAGTCCCCTCTGCCACACCCCGATCTACCATCTCCGAGAGAGGTGGTACTTTGGCTGGTGGCCAGGGTGACCTGAGGGCGGTGCTGTGGTATTAAGAACCCCGACGATCATTCCTCGGGCCACTCCCGCCCTCTTGCACATCGCTTCCAGTGAGTGTTGGACTGAAGCAGCGGGACCGTCTGCTGACGCCCCGTTCGTTTCGTTCATACTCCAGATAGCGGCGAGAGGTCGATTGCCGCATCTCAAGGTGGGCTAGAGTCCTTTGGGGATGACGATTCGGCTATGCGCCGCCTCCGGGTGTGGTAGCACTGTAGAATCTGACCTAGAGTTGACAGCCATGTTATCTCGGGGCGATTGGTTTTTGGGGGTGGCACCCGACAGCTGCGGGCCCCGCCCCCAATGCCATTTCGCTCCCGAGATGCAGGAGGAGTGCACGCGGTCCGGGAGATCTCCGGGTCTTCCCGCGACCGTTTGGTGGCCTCCTCCGCCTTCTCTGCCCTCGAGGGGTCGCGGCCTAAGGGTACACTGGGGTCCCTCCCCCTCAGTCAGGTGCTCTGTTGCGCACTACGGTGTCCACTGAGTGCTGTGACTTGACGCGGTGAGGCTATCCTAAGCGCCCTCCCAAGCCTGCTGGCTCGTCTACTTCGGTGGCGTAGTCCAGCAGTGCTATGGGGTAAGCTGCCGCCCCGATGCGTATGCACGAGGATAGAGCTGATCCAGGGCGTACGAGCCCCCTCGCAGAGCAGACCCCAGTGGAACGCGAGTCCTTCCCTGGTCTCCTCTGTCAGGGCGCAGTCGTTACCAGTGCCTCGACACCGGGCCGCTATGCCACCCGAGTCCGGGCCGGTAACACTGCCTCGAGAAAGGCGTGCCGCCACCGATCCCGCCCAGCGCGGCATAGGTGACCACACGCCCCCTGGGTCAGGAGATGTCCACAGCTGTGGTCCGGGAAAGACAACTGGCCTTACTTGGTCGATGTGGGACGGCTGAGTGAGCCCGCCTCCTCAGCTCGCCCATATCCCAGGCCGGCCATCTGGGGCCAGACTGGGGCCATCTGCCCCGGCGGCCCGCTGCTGCACCTAAGCGCCGCCGGCACAGTTGCCTCAGCCTGCTCGCCGCCAGGGCGACTTCCTGCGACCCCCTCCCGTGTGGCCACAGCAGCAGCCTTCACCCTGGCCACGCCTCAGGGCGCGCTGTAGGAAGCCGTCCCAGTCCGCGCCAGCCCCGCAGCCTGCTGAAAATAAGGCCAGCGGCGCTCCGGACGCGGACAGCTCTGGGATGGGGCCCTTCCCCCGGTGGAGGGCCGGGGGAGAATCCTTTGTCCAGCTGCTGGCCCACGGGTCAGCAGCAACCTTTGCAAGAAAGAACTGATTAACCCATCCCTGAGCACCCAGAGACCGGTGACGGCAGTGTGCGCCGCCCCCGGGCCACGCCGCTCTCGTCCCTCTCTGTCGCCAGCCCCCTCTCAGAGCAGACCCCAGTGGAACGCGAGTCCTTCCCTGGTCTCCTCTGTCAGGGCGCAGCTGTTACCGCCGCCCCGACACCGGGCCGCTACGCCACCCGAGTCCGGGCCGGTAACGCTGCCTCGCTGCCCCACCGAGGGTACGCCGGTGCTCCGCGTGACCCCGTTGGTACACTCCCTGGGAGCGTGGCTACAGCTGCCGGGACTGTCCCGCTGGGTCGCACGGACCATCCGGCTCGGCTACGCGATTCAGTTCGCGCGAGCTCCTCCCCGCTTCCGGGGTGTCCGGTACACCATGGTGGGGTCCAATGCCCCAGTCATGCGTGCGGAGATCGCGACCCTACTGGCGAAGGGTGTGGTCGAGCTCGTCCCTCCAGCCGAGATGAAGTCCGGCTTCTACAGCCCTTACTTCATTGTACCGAAGAAATCCGGTGGGTTACGACCGATCCTGGACCTTCGCGTCCTGAACCGATCCCTGTACAGGCTTCCGTTCAGGATGTTGACTGCGAAACGCCTTGTCGAATGCGTTCGTCCATGCGATTGGTTTGCAGCGATCGACCTGAAGGACGCGTACTTCCATGTGTCCATCCTTCCGCGACACAGACCGTTCCTACTGTTTGCGTTCGAAGGGCGGGCATGTCAGTATGCCGTACTACCATTCGGGCTAGCTCTGTCCCCTCGCGTCTTCACAAAGATTGTCGAGGCAGCCCTTGCGCCACTCAGGCAACAAGGGGTTCGCATCCTGAACTATCTCGACGACTGGCTCATACTGGGCCACTCTCGGGACCAGGTGTGCGAACACAGAGACCTGGTTCTCCACCACTTAGCTCGTTTGGGCCTTCGGGTCAACTGGGAGAAGAGCAAACTCTGCCCAGTGCAGAGGATCTCTTTTCTCGGTATGGAGATCGACTCGGTCGCCATGTGCGTGCAGCTTACCGGCTTGCGCGTGCAGTCACTGCTGACTTGCCTCAGGCAGATAGAGAGCAAGAGTGCGGTTCCACTGAAACTATTTCAGAGGCTCCTGGGGCATATGGCATCTGCAGCCGCGGTGACGCAGCTCGGATTGCTTCATATGAGACCGCTTCAGCACTGGCTTCGCGATCGAGTCCTGAGATGGGCATGGCAGTCTGGCACGCTCCGGGTCCCAGTGACTCAGGCCTGCAGACAGACACTCACCCAGTGGTCGAACCTCAGCTTACTACGGGCAGGTGTGCCCTTAGAACGAGTTTCCCGGCATGTTGTTGTGTCAACAGATGCGTCCACCACGGGTTGGGGTGCCATGTGCAATGGACATGCAGCCATCGGCTCTTGGTCAGAGAGCCAGAGCCGCCTGGATATCAATTGCCTCGAGTTGCTGGCAGTTCGGTTCGCCTTGCACCGCTTCCTAGCGTTGTTGAAGGGCCAACACGTTCTGGTCAGATCAGACAACACGGCCGTAGTAGCGTACATCAACCACCAGGGCGGTCTACGCTCCCGCCGCATGTCTCAACTCGCCCGCCATCTCATCTTATGGAGTCAGAAGCGCCTGAGGTCCCTTCGTGCTGTCCATATCCCGGGGATCCTGAACCGTGCAGCCGACGAGCTCTCACGGGTTCAGCCTATCCCTGGGGAGTGGAGACTCCATCCCCAGTCGGTCCAGCTGATCTGGGATCAGTTCGGGGACGCACAGGTAGATCTGTTTGCCTCCCACGACTTGTCCCATTGCAGCCTGTACTTTTCCCTGACCGAGGGCATGCTCGGCACGGACGCACTGGCACACAGCTGGCCGCAGGGCCTACGCAAGTATGCGTTTCCCCCAGTGAGCCTTCTTGCACGTGTTCTGTGCAAGGTCTGGGAGGACAAGGAGCAGGTCATCTTGGTCGCCCCGTACTGGCACGGCCGGACCTGGTTCCCAGAACTAGTTCTCCTTGCGACAGCCCCTCCCTGGCCGATTCCTCTGAGACAGGATCTACTCTCTCAGAGACGGGGCACCCTGTGGCACCCGCGTCCCGATCTTGGAACCTCCACGTGTGGCTCCTGGACGGGACGCGGCAGGTTTGAGTACCCTACCACCTCCGGTGGTGGCTACCATCACTTCCGCTCGGGCCGAGTCCACGAGACGGGCCTATGCGTTGAAGTGGAACCTCTTCGTCAATTGGTGCTCTTCTCGCCAAGAAGACCCCTGGAAATGCCCGATCGGGTCTGTGCTCTCTTCCTCCAGGAAGGGTTGGATCGAAGGCTGTCTCCATCCACCCTGAAGGTTTATGTGGCCGCTATCGCTGCCTACCATGACCTCTTGGACGGGAAAACGGTAAGTAAGCACGACCTGGTCATCAGGTTCCTGAGGGGTGCGAGGAGACTACATCCTCCTTGTGCTCCTCCCGTACCCTCTTGGGACCTCTCAGTAGTTCTAAGTGCTCTGCAGAGGGCCCCAGTTGAGCCTTTGCGGTCAGTAGATGTTAAGTTCTTGTCTATGAAGACAGCACTCCTGACCGCATTGGCCTCCATCAAGAGGGTAGGGGACCTGCAGGCATTTTCGGTTGACGAAACGTGCCTGGAATTCGGGCCGGCTGACTCTCACGTGATCCTGAGACCCGGCCTGGATATGTGCCCAAGGTTCCCACCACTCCGTTCAGAGACCAGGTGGTGAACCTGCAAGCGCTGCCTTTGGAGGAGGCAGACCCAGCCTTGGCATTGCTCTGTCCAGTACGCGCCCTTCGCGCTTACGTAGACAGGACGCAGTGTTTCAGGACCTCAGACCAGCTCTTTGTCTGTTATGGTGGGAAGCTGAAAGGGAAGGCTCTCTCAAGGCAAAGGCTGTCTCACTGGATAGTGGACACCATTGTTTTGGCTTACCAACAGCAGGGACGCCCATGTCCCCTTGGGGTCAGGGCCCATTCCACCCGGAGTGTGGCCTCCTCTTGGGCTTTAGCACATGGCGTTCCGCTGACAGACATCTGCAGAGCTGCAGGCTGGGCGGTACCAAACACATTCGCCAGGTTTATAACCTCCGAGTGGAGCCTGTATCCGACTATGTACTCGCCTCTACAAGTGGCCGGTAATGGATTGGCTCAGGTGTCTTCGCTTGCTCGCCATTCCACTCCACGGACTGGATACGTGCGATATTCTTCTCAGGTGAGTTCCCCGAGAGCCCTGAGCTCCTCCAGCACTGACGACGCCGACGCCAGTAAGTCTGCCCTTAGCCCAGACACTCGTGTCTGGCCAGGTGCCCCATGTGCATGGTTCCCCTCCGGCGACCCCCACATGTGTATTTCCACCGTAAGCCTCCCTGAGCGGGTGTATTCCCTTGGCAACCTTGCCACCCTCTGGGGTTAAAAATCCACCTGCGGCTGGTACCCCAGTGATCTTCCGTATGCAGCCCCCCGGGGTCATACGTGTATTCCTAAGTCCTCCCTATGGGTAGGCATTTTGGTGCATATCTCCTCCTGGAATATGCCTCCCAGTGTACCTTGGTATTCCTGCGTTAAGTAGAGGCCTTGACCGTCCTAACTTGCATCAGGGTTCTCACGCTTGCGCAGGGCACTGGAAGACAGCCGAGTGGCGTTATTGCATTGGGACCCCCATTCGTCAGTCACTGACGTTACGTCGGAGTGACTGAACGAAAGGGAACGTCTCGGTTACGTATGTAACCCTCGTTCCCTGAGGAGGGAACGGAGACGTAACGTCCCGCTGCCACTTCCGCTGTACCGCTGGAACGGCCGAGAGTTCAGTCTTGGCTCCTCAGCAGGTAACATAATGCGATTCATGCCAGCTACTTCCTTATATACCCAGGTGGGTAGGCGGAGTTACGCATGCAAATTTCGCATGCCCATGGCATTGGCACTGCCATTGGGCGCTTTCTAAGATCTCGAAGATGATTGGCTTCTAGGCAAAACCCCCATTCGTCAGTCACTGACGTTACGTCTCCGTTCCCTCCTCAGGGAACGAGGGTTACATACGTAACCGAGACGTTTTTTGTCCATTTTGAATTTTTTTGATTTTTGAATAAATTCACTTTTACGTAATAGTATACACTGTCGCATTTTGAGTTTTTTGTCCATTTTTACTTTTTGTGATAATTCAATGAATGCAATTTTACGTAGTAGTATACACTGTCGTATTTTGAGTTTTTTGTCCATTTTTACTTTTTGTGATAATTCAATAAATGCAATTTTACGTAATAGTATACACTGTCGTATTTTGAGTTTTTTGTCCATTTTGAATTTTTTTGATTTTTGAATAAATTCACTTTTACGTAATAGTATACACTGTCGTATTTTGAGTTTTTTGTCCATTTTTACTTTTTGTAATAATTCAATAAATGCACTTTTACGTAATAGTATACACTGTCGTATTTTGAGTTTTTTGTCCAATTTGAATTTTTTTGATTTTTGAATAAATTCACTTTTACGTAATAGTACACACTGTCGTATTTTGAGTTTTTTGTCCATTTTTACTTTTTGTGATAATTCAATAAATTCACTTTTACGTAATAGTATACACTGTCGTATTTTGAGTTTTTTGTCCATTTTTACTTTTTGTGATAATTCAATAAATGCAATTTTACGTAGTAGTATACACTGTCGTATTTTGAATTTTTTGTCCATTTTGAATTTTTTTGATTTTTGAATAAATTCACTTTTACGTAATGGTATACACTGTCGTATTTTGAGTTTTTTTGTCCATGTTGAATTTTTTTGATTTTTGAATAAATTCACTTTTACGTAATAGTATACACTGTCGTATTTTGAGTTTTTTGTCCATTTTGAATTTTTTTGATTTTTGAATAAATTCACTTTTACGTCACTGTCGTATTTTGAGTTTTTTGTCCATTTTGAATTTTTTTGATTTTTGAATAAATTCACTTTGACGTAATAGTATACACTGTCGTATTTTGAGTTTTTTGTCCATTTTGAATTTTTTTGACTTTTGAATAAATTCACTTTTACGTAATAGTATACACTGTTGTATTTTGTGTTTTTTTGTCCATTTTTACTTTTTGTGATAATTCAATAAATTCACTTTTACGTAATAGTATACACTGTTGTATTTTGAGTTTTTTGTCCATTTTTTCTTTTTGTGATAATTCAATAAATGCACTTTTACGTAATAGTATACACTGTCGTATTTTGAGTTTTTTTGTCCATTTTGAATTTTTTTGATTTTTGAATAAATTCACTTTTACGCCATAGTATACACTGTCATATTTTGAGTTTTTTGTCCATTTTTTCTTTTTGTGATAATTCAATAAATGCACTTTTACGTAATAGTATACACTGTCGTATTTTGAGTTTTTTTGTCCATGTTGAATTTTTTTGATTTTTGAATTAATTCACTTTTACGTAATAGTATACACTGTCGTATTTTGAGTTTTTTGTCCATTTTGAATTTTTTTGATTTTTGAATAAATTCACTTTTACGTCACTGTCGTATTTTGAGTTTTTTGTCCATTTTGAATTTTTTTGATTTTTGAATAAATTCACTTTTACGTAATAGTATAGACTGTCGTATTTTGAGTTTTTTGTCCATTTTTACTTTTTGTGATAATTCAATAAATTCACTTTTACGTAATAGTATACACTGTCGTATTTTTAGTTTTTTGTCCATTTTTACTTTTTGTGATAATTCAATGAATGCACTTTTACGTAGTAGTATACACTGTCGTATTTTGAGTTTTGTCCATTTTTAATTTTTGTGATAATTCAATAAATTCACTTTTACGTAATAGTATACACTGTCGTATTTTGAGTTTTTTGTCCATTTTTACTTTTTATGATAATTCAATAAATGCAATTTTACGTAGTAGTATACACTGTCGTATTTTGAGTTTTTTGTCCATTTTTACTTTTTGTGATAATTCAATAAATGCAATTTTACGTAGTAGTATACACTGTCGTTTTTTGAGGTTTTTGTCCATTTTTACTTTTTGTGATAATTCAATAAATTCACTTTTACGTCATAGTATACACTGTCGTATTTTGAGGTTTTTTGTCCATTTTGATTTTTTTTGATTTTTGAATAAATTCACTTTTACGTCACAGTATACACTGTCGTATTTTGAGTTTTTTGTCCATTTTTACTTTTTGAGATAATTCAATAAATTCACTTTTACGTAATAGTATACACTGTCGTATTTTGAGTTTTTTTGTCCATTTTGAATTTTTTTGATTTTTGAATAAATTCCCTTTTACGTAATAGTATACACTGTCGTATTTTGAGTTTTTTGTCCATTTTTACTTTTTGTGATAATTCAATAAATGCACATTTACATAGTAGTATACACTGTCGTATTTTGAGTTTTTTGTCCATTTTGAATTTTTTTGATTTTTGAATAAATTCACTTTTACGTAATAGTGTACACTTGTCGTATTTTGAGTTTTGTCCATTTTGAATTTTGTTTATTTTTGAATAAATTCACTTTTACGTCATAGTATACACTGTCGTTTTTTGAGGTTTTTGTCCATTTTTACTTTTTGTGATAATTGAATAAATTCACTTTTACGTCATAGTATACACTGTCGTTTTTTGAGGTTTTTTCCATTTTTACTTTTTGTGATAATTGTATACTATGACGTAAAAGTGAATTTATTCAATTATCACAAAAAGTAAAAATGGACAAAAACCTCAAAAAACGACAATGTATACTATTACGTAAAAGTGAATTTATTGAATTATCACAAAAAGTAAAAATGGACAAAAAACTCAAAATACGACAGTGTATACTATTACGTAAAAGTGAATTTATTCACTGTCGTATTTTGAGTTTTTTGTCCATTTTTACTTTTTGTGATAATTCAATAAATTCAGTTTTACGTAATAGTATACACTGTCGTATTTTAAGGTTTTTTGTCCATTTTGATTTTTTTTAATTTTTGAATAAATTCACTTTTACGTCATAGTATACACTGTCGTATTTTGAGTTTTTTGTCCATTTTTACTTTTTGTGATAATTCAATGAATGCACTTTTACGTAGTAGTATACACTGTCGTATTTTGAGTTTTGTCCATTTTTAATTTTTATGATAATTCAATAAATTCACTTTTACGTAATAGTATACACTGTCGTATTTTGAGTTTTTTGTCCAATTTGAATTTTTTTGATTTTTGAATAAATTCACTTTTACGTAATAGTACACACTGTCGTATTTTGAGTTTTTTGTCCATTTTTACTTTTTGTGATAATTCAATAAATTCACTTTTACGTAATAGTATACACTGTCGTATTTTGAGTTTTTTGTCCATTTTTACTTTTTGTGATAATTCAATAAATGCAATTTTACGTAGTAGTATACACTGTCGTATTTTGAATTTTTTGTCCATTTTGAATTTTTTTGATTTTTGAATAAATTCACTTTTACGTAATGGTATACACTGTCGTATTTTGAGTTTTTTTGTCCATGTTGAATTTTTTTGATTTTTGAATAAATTCACTTTTACGTAATAGTATACACTGTCGTATTTTGAGTTTTTTGTCCATTTTGAATTTTTTTGATTTTTGAATAAATTCACTTTTACGTCACTGTCGTATTTTGAGTTTTTTGTCCATTTTGAATTTTTTTGATTTTTGAATAAATTCACTTTGACGTAATAGTATACACTGTCGTATTTTGAGTTTTTTGTCCATTTTGAATTTTTTTGACTTTTGAATAAATTCACTTTTACGTAATAGTATACACTGTTGTATTTTGTGTTTTTTTGTCCATTTTTACTTTTTGTGATAATTCAATAAATTCACTTTTACGTAATAGTATACACTGTTGTATTTTGAGTTTTTTGTCCATTTTTTCTTTTTGTGATAATTCAATAAATGCACTTTTACGTAATAGTATACACTGTCGTATTTTGAGTTTTTTTGTCCATTTTGAATTTTTTTGATTTTTGAATAAATTCACTTTTACGCCATAGTATACACTGTCATATTTTGAGTTTTTTGTCCATTTTTTCTTTTTGTGATAATTCAATAAATGCACTTTTACGTAATAGTATACACTGTCGTATTTTGAGTTTTTTTGTCCATGTTGAATTTTTTTGATTTTTGAATTAATTCACTTTTACGTAATAGTATACACTGTCGTATTTTGAGTTTTTTGTCCATTTTGAATTTTTTTGATTTTTGAATAAATTCACTTTTACGTCACTGTCGTATTTTGAGTTTTTTGTCCATTTTGAATTTTTTTGATTTTTGAATAAATTCACTTTTACGTAATAGTATAGACTGTCGTATTTTGAGTTTTTTGTCCATTTTTACTTTTTGTGATAATTCAATAAATTCACTTTTACGTAATAGTATACACTGTCGTATTTTTAGTTTTTTGTCCATTTTTACTTTTTGTGATAATTCAATGAATGCACTTTTACGTAGTAGTATACACTGTCGTATTTTGAGTTTTGTCCATTTTTAATTTTTGTGATAATTCAATAAATTCACTTTTACGTAATAGTATACACTGTCGTATTTTGAGTTTTTTGTCCATTTTTACTTTTTATGATAATTCAATAAATGCAATTTTACGTAGTAGTATACACTGTCGTATTTTGAGTTTTTTGTCCATTTTTACTTTTTGTGATAATTCAATAAATGCAATTTTACGTAGTAGTATACACTGTCGTTTTTTGAGGTTTTTGTCCATTTTTACTTTTTGTGATAATTCAATAAATTCACTTTTACGTCATAGTATACACTGTCGTATTTTGAGGTTTTTTGTCCATTTTGATTTTTTTTGATTTTTGAATAAATTCACTTTTACGTCACAGTATACACTGTCGTATTTTGAGTTTTTTGTCCATTTTTACTTTTTGAGATAATTCAATAAATTCACTTTTACGTAATAGTATACACTGTCGTATTTTGAGTTTTTTTGTCCATTTTGAATTTTTTTGATTTTTGAATAAATTCCCTTTTACGTAATAGTATACACTGTCGTATTTTGAGTTTTTTGTCCATTTTTACTTTTTGTGATAATTCAATAAATGCACATTTACATAGTAGTATACACTGTCGTATTTTGAGTTTTTTGTCCATTTTGAATTTTTTTGATTTTTGAATAAATTCACTTTTACGTAATAGTGTACACTTGTCGTATTTTGAGTTTTGTCCATTTTGAATTTTGTTTATTTTTGAATAAATTCACTTTTACGTCATAGTATACACTGTCGTTTTTTGAGGTTTTTGTCCATTTTTACTTTTTGTGATAATTGAATAAATTCACTTTTACGTCATAGTATACACTGTCGTTTTTTGAGGTTTTTTCCATTTTTACTTTTTGTGATAATTGTATACTATGACGTAAAAGTGAATTTATTCAATTATCACAAAAAGTAAAAATGGACAAAAACCTCAAAAAACGACAATGTATACTATTACGTAAAAGTGAATTTATTGAATTATCACAAAAAGTAAAAATGGACAAAAAACTCAAAATACGACAGTGTATACTATTACGTAAAAGTGAATTTATTCACTGTCGTATTTTGAGTTTTTTGTCCATTTTTACTTTTTGTGATAATTCAATAAATTCAGTTTTACGTAATAGTATACACTGTCGTATTTTAAGGTTTTTTGTCCATTTTGATTTTTTTTAATTTTTGAATAAATTCACTTTTACGTCATAGTATACACTGTCGTATTTTGAGTTTTTTGTCCATTTTTACTTTTTGTGATAATTCAATGAATGCACTTTTACGTAGTAGTATACACTGTCGTATTTTGAGTTTTGTCCATTTTTAATTTTTATGATAATTCAATAAATTCACTTTTACGTAATAGTATACACTGTCGTATTTTGAGTTTTTTGTACATTTTGATTTTTTTTTGATTTTTGAATAAATTAACTTTTACGTAATAGTATACACTGTCGTATTTTGAGTTTTTTTTCCATTTTTAATTTTTGTGATAATTCAATAAATTCACTTTTACGTCATAGTACACACTGTCGTATTTTGAGTTTTTTGTCCATTTTTACTTTTTGTGATAATTCAATAAATTCAGTTTTACGTAATAGTATACACTGTCATATTTTAAGGTTTTTGTCCATTTTTAATTTTTTTAATTTTTGAATAAATTCACTTTTACGTCATAGTATACACTGTCGTATTTTGAGTTTTGTCCATTTTTAATTTTTATGATAATTCAATAAATTCACTTTTACGTAATAGTATACACTGTCGTATTTTGAGTTTTTTGTACATTTTGATTTTTTTTTATTTTTGAATAAATTAACTTTTACGTAATAGTATACACTGTCGTATTTTGAGTTTTTTGTCCATTTTTACTTTTTGTGATAATTCAATAAATTCACTTTTACGTAATAGTATACACTGTCGTATTTTGAGTTTTTTGTCCATTTTTACTTTTTGTGATAATTCAATAAATGCACTTTTACGTAGTAGTATACACTGTCGTATTTTGAGTTTTTTGTCCATTTTTACTTTTTGTGATAATTCAATAAATGCACTTTTACGTAATAGTATACACTGTCGTATTTTGAGTTTTTTGTCCATTTTGAATTTTTTTGATTTTTGAATAAATTCACTTTTACGTAATAGTATACACTGTCGTATTTTGAGTTTTTTGTCCATTTTTACTTTTTGTGATAATTCAATAAATGCACTTTTACATAGTAGTATACACTGTCGTATTTTGAGTTTTTTGTCCATTTTTACTTTTTGTGATAATATAATTAATTCACTTTTACGTCATAGTATACACTGTCGTATTTTGAGTTTTTTGTCCATTTTTACTTTTTGAGATAATTCAATAAATTCACTTTTACGTAATAGTATACACTGTCGTATTTTGAGTTTTTTTGTCCATTTAGAATTTTTTTGATTTTTGAATAAATTCACTTTTACGTCATAGTATACACTGTCGTTTTTTGAGGTTTTTGTCCATTTTTACTTTTTGTGATAATTCAATAAATTCACTTTTACGTAATAGTATACATTGTCGTATTGAGTTTTTTGTCCATTTTGAATTTTATTGATTTTTGAATAAATTCACTTTTACGTAATAGTATACACTGTTGTATTTTGAGTTTTTTGTCCATTTTTTCTTTTTGTGATAATTCAATAAATGCACTTTTACGTAATAGTATACACTGTCGTATTTTGAGTTTTTTTGTCCATTTTGAATTTTTTTGATTTTTGAATAAATTCACTTTTACGCCATAGTATACACTGTCATATTTTGAGTTTTTTGTCCATTTTTTCTTTTTGTGATAATTCAATAAATGCACTTTTACGTAATAGTATACATTGTCGTATTGAGTTTTTTGTCCATTTTGAATTTTATTGATTTTTGAATAAATTCACTTTTACGTAATAGTATACACTGTCGTATTTTGAGTTTTTTTGTCCATGTTGAATTTTTTTGATTTTTGAATAAATACACTTTTACGTAATAGTATACACTGTCGTATTTTGAGTTTTTTGTCCATTTTTACTTTTTGTGATAATTCAATGAATGCACTTTTACATAGTAGTATACACTGTCGTATTTTGAGTTTTGTCCATTTTGAATTTTTTTGATTTTTGAATAAATTCACTTTTACGTCATAGTATACACTGTCATATTTTGAGTTTTTTGTCCATTTTTTCTTTTTGTGTTAATTCAATAAATGCACTTTTACGTAATAGTATACACTGTCGTATTTTGAGTTTTTTTGTCCATTTTGAATTTTTTTGATTTTTGAATAAATTCACTTTTACGTCATAGTATACACTGTCGTATTTTGAGTTTTTTGTCCATTTTGAATTTTTGTGATAATTCAATAAATTCACTTTTACGTCATAGTATACACTGTCGTATTTTGAGTTTTTTTGTCAATTTTGAATTTTTTTAGATTTTTGAATAAATTCACTTTTACGTAATAGTATAGACTGTCGTATTTTGAGTTTTTTGTCCATTTTTACTTTTTGTGATAATTCAATGAATTCACTTTTACGTAATAGTATACACTGTCGTATTTTTAGTTTTTTGTCCATTTTTACTTTTTGTGATAATTCAATGAATGCACTTTTACGTAGTAGTATACACTGTCGTATTTTGAGTTTTGTCCATTTTTAATTTTTGTGATAATTCAATAAATTCACTTTTACGTAATAGTATACACTGTCGTATTTTGAGTTTTTTGTCCATTTTTACTTTTTGTGATAATTCAATAAATGCAATTTTACGTAGTAGTATACACTGTCGTATTTTGAGTTTTTTGTCCATTTTTACTTTTTGTGATAATTCAATAAATGCAATTTTACGTAGTAGTATACACTGTCGTTTTTTGAGGTTTTTGTCCATTTTTACTTTTTGTGATAATTCAATAAATTCACTTTTACGTCATAGTATACACTGTCGTATTTTGAGGTTTTTTGTCCATTTTGATTTTTTTTGATTTTTGAATAAATTAACTTTTACGTAATAGTATACACTGTCGTATTTTGAGTTTTTTGTCCATTTTTACTTTTTGAGATAATTCAATAAATTCACTTTTACGTAATAGTATACACTGTCGTATTTTGAGTTTTTTGTCCATTTTTACTTTTTGTGATAACTCAATAAATGCACTTTTACGTAGTAGTATACACTGTCGTATTTTGAGTTTTTTGTCCATTTTGAATTTTTTAGATTTTTGAATAAATTCACTTTTACGTAATAGAATACACTGTCGTATTTTGAGTTTTTTGTCCATTTTTACTTTTTGTGATAATTCAATAAATGCACTTTTACATAGTAGTATACACTGTCGTATTTTGAGTTTTTTGTCCATTTTTACTTTTTGTGATAATTCAATAAATTCACTTTTACGTAATAGTATACACTTGTCGTATTTTGAGTTTTTTGTCCATTTTGAATTTTTTTGATTTTTGAATAAATTCACTTTTACGTAATAGTATACACTGTCGTATTTTGAGTTTTTTGTCCATTTTGAATTTTTTTGATTTTTGAATAAATTCACTTTTACGTCATAGTATACACTGTCGTATTTTGAGGTTTTTGTCCATTTTTACTTTTTGTGATAATTGAATAAATGCACTTTTATGTAATAGTATACACTGTAGTATTTTGAGTTGTCCATTTTTACTTTTTGTGATAATTGAATACATTCACTTTTACGTAATATATACACAGTCGTATTTAGAGTTTGTCCATTTAGATTTTTTTGTGATAATTGAATACATTCACTTTTTTGTAATAGTATACACTGTCATTTTTTTAGTTTTTCATCAATTTTGATTTTTTTTTCGATATTTGAATTAATTCACTTTTACGTAATAGTATACAGTGTCGTATTTTGAGTTGTCCATTTTTACTTTTTGTGATAATTGAATAAATTCACTTTTACGTAATAGTATACAATTATCACAAAAAGTAAAATTGGACAAAAACTCAAAATACGACAGTGAAATTACGTATTACGTAAAAGTGAATTTATTCAATTATCACAAAAAAATCAAAATTGATGAAATATTTAAAAAACGACAGTGTATACTATTACAAAAAGTGAATGTATTCAATTATCACAAAAAAATCTAAATTGATGAAAAACTCACAATACGACAGTGTATACTATTACGTAAATGTGAATTTATTCAGTTATCACAAAAAATAAAAATGGACAAAACTCAAAATACGACAGTGTATATATTACGTAAAATTGAATTTATTCAATTATCAAAAAAAATCTAAATTGATGAAAAAATCAAATTACGATTGTGTATACTATTACGTGAATGTGAATTTATTCAATTATCACAAAAAATAAAAATGGACAAAAAACTCAAAATACAACAGTGTATATACTATGACGTGAAAGTGAATTTATTCAATTATCACAAAGTTAAAATGGACAAAAAACTCAAAATACGACAGTGTATACTATTACGTAAAAGTGAATGTATTCAATTATCACAAAAATCAAAATTGAGGAAAAAAATCAAAATACGCCAATGTATACTATTATGTAAAAGTGAATTTATTCAATTATCATGACAAAAAACTCAAAATAGGACAGTGAATAAATACACTTTTACGTAATAATATACACTGTCGTATTGTGAGTTTTTTGTCCATTTTTACTTTGTGATAATTGAATAAATGCACTTATGTAATAGTATACGCTGTCGTATTTTGAGTTTGTCCATTTTGATTTTTTTGGATTTTTTGAATAAATTCACTTTTATGTAATAGTATACACTGTCGTAATTAGATTTTTTTGTCAATTATGACTTTGTGATAATTGACTAAATTCCCTTTTATGTAATAGTATACAGTAGGGGTGGGAATCTTTTACCATCTCACGATTTAATTCGATTCCGAATTTTGAGGCCAGGATTCGATTCATAATCAATTTTCGATTCAAAAAGATTTTCGATTAAAAACGATTTGATTTTGAAAATATCAAAATCAAATCCGCACCCGCCCAGACCCGTTAATATTTGGCCCATTACCTGACCCGTGCCCGTGATAAATCACAATGCTAAAATCATTCAAATTAAAATGCTTTATTTTTTATCTTGCACCTCTCAACATCAACAGCGTCATGAATGGGCTAATTTAGAGGCTCTGCCTTTAAAGACTCGTTGTCAACTATTTCATATACTCCAATCACCAACTTTACTCACACATAATAAAACGTAAACATTACTCAATGTCAAATCCAGGTCTGGTGATCTCTCATCCTTATATGCCTCCGAGCTCCCTCTTAGGACTCGGTGTGGCTCGCAGGTGACGCTCATTCCCAATCACGCCCCGGTCTTGCTCACTCTCTCGCTCGTCCACCTCGCCACAGAAATATTGCACATATTTTTTATCCGCCCGCATCCCCGCCCATGATTTCTGTAAATGTCACAATTTGCCACTTTTATGCCGTTGCAGGACATTTTGCTAGTTACAAAATGGAGAAGAACACCCAGCTGATTTTATTAATTTATTAAATCGATTCTTGGACATTTCAGATCGATTCTGAATCGTTGCAAATGAGAATCTAGATTCTTCTGTGAATCGATTTTTTGGCACACCCCTAGTATACAGTGTCATAATTTAGCATTTTTGTCCTTTTCGCCGTCATGTATAATTGAATAAATTCAAAAATATTTTTTGTCCATTATGACTGTGTTAATTGAATAAACTAACTTTTATGTAATAGTATACACTGTCTGTATTTAGATTTGTTTTCCATTTTGACCTTATGTAATAATTGAATAAATTCACTTTAATTTAATTGTATACTCTGTCGTAATTTGGGCTTTTTGTCCATTTTGACCTTATGTAATAATTGAATAAATTCACTTTTATGTAATATACACTAATAATTGATTTTTTTGTGTCCATTATGACTTTGATAATTGAATAAATTCACTTTTATGTAATAGTATACACCATCGTAATTAGATTTTTTTTGTCCATTATGACTTTTTATGATAATTGAATAAATTCACTTTTATGTAATAGTATACACCGTCATAATTTTGCTTTTTTTTGTCCATTTCGCCGTCATGTATAATTGAATAAATTCCCTTTTATTTAATAGTACACAGTCGTATTTTTATTTTATTTTTGTCTATTTTGACTTTGTGATAATTGAATAATTGACTTTGTGAGAATTGAATAAATTCACTTTTATGTAATAGTATTCACTTCTATGCAGAGAATACTCATCTATTCTAGTGACCTGAGGGATCATGTCCATCAAGTCCTGCAAAAGCTCAGAGACCATCACCTTTATCTCAAGCTCGAGAAGTGCGAGTTCCACGTCTCCACTGTCCAGTTTCTTGGGGACATCATAGACAAACACAGAGTCAAGATGGAACAGAGGAAGGTGGACACCATTACCCATTGGCCTCCGCCCACTACCATCAAAGAGCTGCAGCGCTTCCTGGGATTCGCCAACTTCTACCGCCGTTTCATAAAGAATTACAGCCTGCTGAGCTCCTCACTCACCTCTCTGCTCCAGAACCGGCCCAAGTCTCTGTCCTGGACTCCATCGGCCACAGAGTCCTTCCACCAGCTGAAGAATGCCTTCCAGTCCGCTCCGTTCCTGGTATAGATCCTATGTATAATTGAATAAATTCACTTTTATGTAATAGTATACACTGTCGTAATTAGATTTTTTTGTTCTTTATAACTTTTTGTGATAATTGAATAAATTCACATTTATGTAATAGTATACATTGTCGTAATTAGATTTTTGTGTCCATTATGACTTTGTGATAATTGAATAAATTCACTTTAATGTAATAGTATACACTGTCGTAATTGTGGATTTTTGTCCATTTTGACCTTATGTAATAATTGAATAAATTCACTTGTATGAAATAATGCATTTTTCGTATTTAGATTTTTTGTCCATTATGACTTTTTGTGGTAATTGAATAAATTAGCTTTTATGTAATTGTATACACTGTCGTATTTAGATTTTTCTTCATGTTTGACTTTGTGATAATTGAAAAAATTAACTTTTATGTAATATTTTACACTGTCGTAATTAGATTTTTGTCCACTTTGACTGTGATAATTGAACAAATTCACTTTTATGTAATAGTATACACTGTCGTATTTTGATTTTTCTGTCCATTTTTACTTTCATATTTGAATAATTTCACTTTTATGTAATAGTATATACTGTCGTGATTTTGGATTTTTGTCCATTTTGACACCATGTATAATTGAATAAATTCACTTTTATGTAATAGTACATACTGTCGTATTTTGACTTTTTGTGATAATTGAATTTTAGATAATTGAATAAATTATATTTTATGTTATAGTATACAGCCATTTTTAGATTTCTTGTCCATTATGACTGTGATAATTGAATAAATTCACGTTTATGTAATAGTATACATTGTCGCAATTCGATTTTTTTGTCCATTTTGACTCTGATATTTTAATAAAATCACTATTATGTAATAGTATACACTGTCGTATTTAGATTTTTTGTGCATAATAACTGTGATCATTTAATAAATTCACATTTGTTATAGTATACACTCATAATTTGATGTTTTTGTCCACTTTGACTTTTTGTAATTGAATAAATTCACTTTTATGTAATAGTATACATAATTGCCTTATGTTCAGCTGAAAAAAGACATTCATACAGGTTTGAAACAACTTGAGGGTGAGTAAAGGATGACAGAATTTTCCTTTTAAAGTGAACCATCCCTTTAACCTTTTGTGATAATTGAATAAATCATTTTTATGTAATAGTATACACTGTTGTAATTTTAGTCCATTTTGACTGTGATAATTGCATAACATCACTTATGTATTAGTATACTGTCGTTAGTTTAATTTTTTGTCCATTTTGACTTTGTGATAATTGAAAAAATTCACTGTTATGTGATAGTATACACTGTCATAATTTTAGATTTTTGTCCATTTTGACTATCACATAACAGTGAATTTATCAAATTGTCACCAAGTCAAAATGGACACAAAATTCTAAATGACAACTCTATACTATTCCAAAAAAAATGAATTATTCAAGTATCACAGTGAATATGGACAAAAATAAATTATGACAGTGTATACTGTGATAATTGAATAAATTCCCTTTTATGTAATTGTACACAGTTGTAATATAGAATTTTTTGTCCATTTTGACTGTGATTTAAGGACAGCGTGTTCACTAGGCTGCGATGCTGTCAATTTAAAGGGGGGGGGGTGAAACACAGTTTCAGTCAATCTCATGTCAATCTTGAGTACCGTTAGAGTAGTATTTCATCCTTCACATCTCACGAAAAGTCTTTAGTTTTATTATATTTACAAAAGAAATATAGGCGATACCGAGTCTTTCCGGGGAAAAAAACGAGCGCCTGGAGGCGTATCGTGTAGGCGGAGCTAAAGAATGACGAGCGCGCAAAGGGATGACGTCCTCAAGCATGGAGAAACCCTTGCTATCGATCTCAGCTAATACAGATATGATCCGGAGGCTGAAATAAACTGAACAGGAGAAACAGCAACAGCAGGACGTCCGTCTCTGTGTTATGTACTGTATTTAGTGGCCTGTCAACATTTGTGTGTCTTTACTCGCAGTTTATGAGGACATGATTCGGTTTATGGACTATTGTATGCGACTAAACCTTAGCATTAGCAAGCAAAACGGTTTTGCATGTCAGACTAGTGTAACGTTATATATAGAACAACAATGGAGTCCGTTAGCGCATTTGAATGACGAAGCACGCAATCGTGTCGTTTACTGATGTTTACACACGCGACGAGCCAACAGCACAGACATTTGAAGCAGTTTTAATCACCGGCTGCTTCCAAAGCAGGACCGAACCTTTATCGCTGGGACCGCTCCGTCAAAAACACACTTCTTGGAGTGTGGAGATCCACTTTGCGATGCGACTGAAGCGATGTTGTGAAGCTTCGCGTCATTTCTGCGTTCAAATCGGTTCAAATGCAGCGCTCCCTTCCCAGAATGCTTTGCTGAAGCGTTGAAGTCGCTTGATGTCAAAGTGGAGGAATGAAGTGGAGCGCGGCGCGGACTATAACCGGCAGAAGTGTTCACGGACGACTGGATCTGCACCTGAGCGAGTGTTTATGGGCGGGCATTTCCTCTCTCGCTCTAGTCACGCGCACACGCACCCTACCGGGAGAAGAGCCCGTACGGCCCATACAAGGACCTTCCGCTCTTATTAACGTCAAGCCGAGCCATACTCAAAAAAAAACTCTCCGAAACTTGTGAGAAACCGGAAGTAGTATTTTTGACACAGAAATACTCCATCAAACGTCCAACATTAGTTTTTGAAACTTTGTCTATGTTTAGGATGGGAATCCAAGTCTTTAACAGTGTAAAAAGCTCAGTATGCATCAAACAGCATTTCACCCCCCCTTTAAGGTCTGCGTGCATCCAACACATGCCGATTTTACTTTAGACATAACCAACTGTGTTTATGTATACCTTGTGTGTATTTGACAGTTTTAACGCAGTAAGACGACTTACTTAGTAATCAAGTAATCAAGTGTTTGACAGGCGTTTAGTGTGCGCTCGGAAAAGCTCATGTTAAAACTGTGCATAAGCATGTGAATGAAATGTTTAACCCTCAAGGCTTTAAAACGCATGCAAATAATACACTTTCGTGATTGTGAATAACTATAGTGTTCCGTGAGATAACTCTACTACGAACGTGTGACTGATGTGAATGTGTGTTGCTTTGTTCAGTATATTTGGATGGAGGCAAATTACAGAATTAAAATAAATTAAATGCAATGTAATTTATTAAAATAAATGTAATTTCGCCAAATATCTTTTTTTTTTTGTTAAGCAACCTACTTCAGTGTAGCTAATATGTGACGATAACATTGTGCACTTAACACAGAGGATTTGAAGTTGTGACGATCGGGTGTGTGTGGACGGTTTGTTTTTAACAGCAGATCCAGTGACGTTAGAGCTGATCCGCGCATCTCTTGTTCCAAGTTACCCTGTCCAATATTTTTTGCTTCAGTAAAGGAGTAAATGCTTATGTCATGCCTGAGCTGAAGCTGAAACATGAAAGTTAAGTTGCACAACATAAATACAATGTTTAGGCATTATTGTTATTCATATCACTAGATTTTATATATGGCAATTGTTTAGTCTCACAGAATTAATGTATGTGATTTCAGCAATAAAACTTAATTTTTCTAAAAAGAAAACAAATTAGATGTTAATTTTTAGATCCCTGTCTTATTGTCTCATTTAGCAATAAAAGTAATTATCCCATTAATCGATCGGTTAAGTGCTAGATTAATCGATTACAAAAAGAATCAATAGCTGCAGACCTAGAGGAGATTGGAAAAGGAGAGCAGCTACTTTGTCTGCGGGACAAAGGTAACATCCCCTACAGGAGCCCTGCTTGTAAGGTCCAGGAGACATTGCGAACCTGGCTCTCTCTCAGATAGGAGTACCCGAATTTAGAATCAGACAGATAGGGATCTATGTCTCAACATTTTATTTTTAATTTCTCTTTACAACGGTTTTAATTGTCCTCATTTTATTTTAATTCTTACACATGGTATTCTTATTTCTTATGCATATGTTATCACATAATTTCTATGTAACGCACTTTGAATTGTTATTGTGTATAGAATGTGCTAAACAAATAAACTTGCCTTGCCTGACGTGGTGTACATAGCAAATGATTGCAATGAACAAGAAGTTGGTTGTCTCTGCACTGACATTAGTACAGCTATTGCTCACTGATTGGAACAAGACACTGTATAAACTTAATTCATAACCACCCACAAACTGTACATCAAAGATAACTACAAAAACCTTGGTACATAAACTCATTGAATATGTCCTACTAACTGCCTATAAGTGAAGATTTTTCAGTAGTAAATATATACACACACACACACACACATCCATATCCCAATCAGGAATAACATTATAATATTGTGTTGGTCCCCTTTTGCTGCCAAAACCCCTGATCCATCGAGGCATTGAGTCCACTAGACCCCTGAAGGTGTGCTGTTATATCTGGCACCAAGATGTTAGCAGCAGATCCTTTAAGTCCTGTAAGTTGCAAGGTGGGGCCTCCATGGATCAGACTCGTTTGTTCAGCACATCCCACAGATGCTCGATTGGATTGAGATCTGGGGAATCTGGAGGCCAAGTCAACACCTCAAACTCGTTGTGCTCCTCAAACCATTCCTGAACCAGTTTTGCTTTGTGACAGGAGCATTATCCTGCTGGAAGAACCACAGTCACCAGGGAATACCGTTTCCATACCATGTAGGTAGGTGGTATGTGTCAAATAACATCCACATGGATGGAGGACCCAAGGTTTCCCAGCAGAACATTGCCCAAAGCATCACACTCAACAAAGCTCAACTTCTTCCAATAGTGCATCCTGGGGCCATGTGTTCCTCGGGTAAGTGACGCACACACACACACCCAGCCATCTATGTGATGTTCAAGAAAATGTGGTTCATCAGTAAACTGCAGCACCTGTATGTAAGGCTCAGTGTCAAACATTCAGAAACTTCCATGGTCCCTTCTAGTGGATGTAATTTCTCAGGTGTCACCTATAAGTCAATACAAAAACACAATTACAGGATGCCATGCAAATTAAGTGAAAATAATGGAGTAGATGCATAGCATAAACTATAACGGTTAAAGGTTATAATAGCCAAACTATTTAATTTTTAGAATTCCAAACGAAACCATCTCAAGGAGAGGAACAAAATTGTGTAATTTTCATTGCCTTCGTAACTAAAGATAAATTGCTCTGTGGTGATACTTGCCTTCTTGTGTTATCAGTATGGCAGCAGTGATGAGCACAGGGATGCCCATAGATGTGGTTATGCCTGCAGGGACTGATTTACTGTAGATGGCAGGTGGTAAAGGCTCTGGAAACGACAATGTTTTCAATCATTAATAATAAACTGTAATAAATGTCCATGCATTTTTATGATTTACACTGGCATTCAAAAGGTTTTGATCTGTAAGTTGTTGTTTTTTTAAACATTTATAGGTGCTGTTTCTTATAATGATTATCATCAATGTTGAGAACATAAAAAAAAAACTGGATTCTTTGATAAACAAAGTTCAAAAGAACAGCATTTATTTTAAATAGCTTATTTTGTAACATGTCTTTACTGTCACTTTTGATCAATGCAGCCTTGCTGAATAAATGTATTAATTTCTTTACATTATATCACCAAGGGGAAATGAAGGCAGTTGTGACTTCAAAAGCGATTAGTCAGCTATTATTCAGCAATTAGGCTTAAAGATTGTCTTGGCCTTATCTTTCGTTTTGCTAGTACAGCTGTAATTAGATATCGCCTTAGTATTATCGCAAACCTTAGTAATATATCTAATGTAGCCTACAACATCCCTGGATAACACAACATAGCTTCGTTTTATCTTGCTATCTGGCACATCTGGAGGCTGCAACATTAACTTAAACCACAGTCACTTCAGTTCATTGATTCTGTGTCAATGCATAGTTTTCTTTGTTATTCTACGGATAAGAGCACAACTGTCAACCTTCCTTTTTGTAGTTCCCCCCAGTAATTTCACGAGCACAAGGATTTCTGTAATGGCTGGCAATTTATTGACTGGTTCACCATGAAGATAACCATCCAACTCAAGATGCCGTGAGAACTAAATACACAAAAATAAAGAATATAAAGAGACACAAAAATAAATAAATGTTGTCTTTATAAACCCTTTTAAACAGAGTGAAGTTCACTTTAACATTCTTTGTACACATATTTTACACTTTCCACACAAAGCAACACAATCCACATTAATCACATACAATGCAAATGAAAAACTTACTTCATTGGCTGCTTATTACCAAAGGAGAACTTAATCTTGCATCTGATGTCTCTTTTAGCTTCAGATGAGTGGAATATAACATTAATGTGGACTACTAGTCAACTTTCCATGCGGTGCAGATCTCTCTCTTCCGATTACGTTGTGCTTCATTTTCATAATAAAAGTCTCCACTCCAACGCTTTCAAATTAAAAGTTTTTAACAAAATAATTAAATAAGCATGAAATATGAACTGATATCTCTGTCAGTTACGCTCCCACCAAAACACAGTCTTGTGATTTTAAACTCATTGATATAACCTTTAATCAACGTATTATGGACTAACCTAAGGAAAGGTGGCCAAAAGGTAAGGTCTTAATCAGCTTCAATCAGGGTAACTATTTTCTGGATAGGCCTTTCGAGGTAAGTCGGTTTAGTTACACGTTTGCCCCTTTTATCCAGTGTTGAATCACTGATCAACAACTTCACTGTTCTCACACAGTTATCTGTACCACTGTGCACTTCTGTTATCTTTGCTAACTTCGACCGACTGCGTGGAGCCGTGTCATCTTTCAGAATGACTATGTCATTGACCTTTGCATTCCTACGATGTTTGTGCCATTTCTGCCGGTGTTGCAGGTTTAGAAGATATTCTTTTCTCCAACGTGACCAGAACACATTCGCTAAATACTGCACCTTACGCCATCTCTTACGTAGGTAAAGGTCTTCATTAACAAACTCTCCAGGGGGTGGTAAAATAATTGAAGACTTCATCGTCAGGATATGGTTAGGCGTAAGAGGCTGCGGACCAGATGGATCATTCAGATACTCAGTAGTTAAGGATCTGCTATTGACAATAGCCATGACTTCATAGAGAAACAATTCTTAAAGAGGCACCATCAAGTCTTTGAGTTGATTGATCCAGAATGGATGTAAAGACACTTCTTATTGTCCGAATTTGCCTCTCCCAAATGCCACCCATGTGACTCGCTGACGGGGTGTTCATGATGAACTCTCAAGAACGCCTAAAGGAGTTTGGATGTTTCATTTCCTTCAGTGCTTCGGCAAATTCTCTTCTAGCACCAACAAAGTTAGTGCCCTGGTCAGATCTAAGTTGACGCACAGATCCACGTATGGCAATGAAAGCATGCAACGCATTAATAAATGCATCAGTGGATAAATCAACCAGCATTTCTACATGTACAGCCCTGCAACACATACAGTCTTGTTCAAAATAATAGCAGTACAATGTGACTAACTAGAATAATCAAGGTTTTTAGTATATTTTGTATTGCTACGTGGCAAACAAGTTACCAGTAGGTTCAGTAGATTGTCAGAAAACAAACAAGACCCAGCATTCATGATATGCACGCTCTTAAGGCTGTGCAATTGGGCAATTAGTTGAAAGGGGTGTGTTCAAAAAAATAGCAGTGTCTACCTTTGACTGTACAAACTCAAAACTATTTTGTACAAACATTTTTTTTTTCTGGGATTTAGCAATCCTGTGAATCACTAAACTAATATTTAGTTGTATGACCACAGTTTTTTAAAACTGCTTGACATCTGTGTGGCATGGAGTCATCCAACTTGTGGCACCTCTCAGCTGTTATTCCACTCCATGATTCTTTAACAACATTCCACAATTCATTCACATTTCTTGGTTTTGCTTCAGAAACAGCATTTTTGATATCACCCCACAAGTTCTCAATTGGATTAAGGTCTGGAGATTGGGCTGGCCACTCCATAACATTAATTTTGTTGGTTTGGAACCAAGACTTTGCCCGTTTACTAGTGTGTTTTGGGTCATTGTCTTGTTGAAACAACCGTTTCAAGGGCATGTCCTCTTCAGCATAGGGCAACATGACCTCTTCAAGTATTTTAACATATGCAAACTGATCCATGATCCCTGGTATGCGATAAATAGGCCCAACACCATAGTAGGAGAAACATGCCCATATCATGATGCTTGCACCTCCATGCTTCACTGTCTTCACTGTGTACTGTGGCTTGAATTCAGAGTTTGGGGTCGTCTCACAAACTGCCTGTGGCCCTTGGACCAAAAAAGAACAATTTTACTCTCATCAGTCCAAAAAATGTTCCATTTCTCTTAAGGCCAGTTGATGTGTTCTTTGGCAAATTGTAACCTCTTCTGCACATGCCTTTTTTTTAACAGAGGGACTTTGCAGGGGATTCTTGAAAATAGATTAGCTTCACACAGACGTCTTCTAACTGTCACAGTACTTACAGGTAACTCCAGACTGTCTTTGATCATCCTGGAGGTGATCATTGGCTGAGCCTTTGCCATTCTGGTTATTCTTCTATCCATTTTGATGGTTGTCTTCCGTTTTCTTCCACGTCTCTCTGGTTTTGCTCTCCATTTTAAGGCATTGGAGATCATTTTAGCTGAACAGCCTATCATTTTTTGCACCTCTTTATAGGTTTTCTCCTCTCTAATCAACTTTTTAATCAAAGTACGCTGTTCTTCTGAACAATGTCTTGAACGACCCATTTTCCTCAGCTTTCAAATGCATGCTCAACAAGTGTTGGCTTCATCCTTAAATAGGGGCCACCTGATTCACACCTGTTTCTTCACAAAATTGATAACCTCAGTGATTGAATGCCATACTGCTATTTTTTTGAACACCCCCCTTTTAACTAATTCAACTAATTGCCCAATTGCACAGCCTTAAGAGCATGCATATCATGAATGCTGGGTCTCATTTGTTTTCTGAGAATCTACTGAACCTACTGGTAACTTGTTTGCCACGTAGCAATAAAAAAATATACGAAAAACCTTGATTATTCTGGTTAGTCACATTGTACTGCTATTATTTTGAACAAGACTGTACATGTAAACAGCAGCCCATAATGCTTCAAATCCTTTCTTCCTTCTTTGACGTAGAAAGGACCGAAGCAGTCCATTCCACAGTATGTGAATGGAGGGGTTGTCTCCATAAGTTCCTGAGGAAGATTCGCCATCCTTTGCTCTTCAGTGCATCTTCTGAATTTCCTGCACTTAGTGCATTTGTAGATATATGAAGACACTGCTTTGCTACATCCCAAAATCCAGAAACCGTTTGATCGCAGTTCATTTACAGTCATTCCTCTCCCTTGGTGATACACTTGCTCATGATAATATTTGATGAGCAATGCTGATATATGACTATGTTGTGGGAGAATTGCTGGATGTTTCACATGTGAGTGTAATGCAGCATGTACTAAGCGACCTCCCACCCTGAGTATACCCGATGCAGTTTGTTGCTGCTGTTGTTGGACTAAATCTCCTTCTGTTGCTGGAGTCTCTGGATTTCATCACAAAAGGATGATTGTTGAACCATTTTGATAATGGTAAGCTCTGCATCCTTTCTTTCTTCAATGCTGGTGGCTTCATTGCACCTTAGACTTAGACCCTTGACTTCCTTAGTACATCGCTGAAGTATTGCAATAGCCTTTACCGCTCTCGTCCAATCAGAAAACTTGTGAAGTCGATCAATTAATGATCTTTGTTTGGGTTTTATGAACTTGAGCACTCCGTAGCTCCAGGTCATCGTCTATGATCTCTTCCACCTTAACGTCTCTAGGCAGTTCATCTTGCCACAGAAACTTTGGCCCTGTAAACCAGTTGGAGGACATGAGCTCTTCTGCTGTCAAGCCTCTGGACGCATAATCGGCAGGATTCTCCTCAGAGGTCACGTATCTCCATTGTTTAGCATCTGCACTTTGTTTGATGCGTTGAACACTATTTGCTACAAAAACATGAAATCTTTTGGCTTCATTATTTATGTACCCCAGGACAACCTTTGAGTCTGTCCAGAAGTACTCCTCCAGGTTGTCTATCTCTAGCTCCTTTCTGAGCAAATAACTTGTTTGTACAGCAACTACTGCCGCTGATAAATCCAGCCTTGGTATGGTTGTAACCTTAGTAGGAGCAACTCTGGCTTTGCCCATAACCAAGGAGCAATGAACATCTCCTGATGTGTCAATGACTCTGAGATATGTACAGTCTCCATATCCCGATGCACTACCGTCAGTGAAATGATGAAGCTCATAACGCTGAACTTTCTTAAAGGTCAACGGAAGAAAACGTCGCTGAATCTTCACATCAGCCAAGTTTTGCAGATCTGAAAGCCAAGCTTCCCACTTTGTCAGTAAGCGATCTTTGAGTGGTTCATCCCAGCCAACCTTATCTTGACACATCTGCTGTAGAATTTGCTTACCAACCAGGATGAAGGGTGCTGCAAAGCCGAGTGGGTCATATATAGAAGCCACAGTGGACAGAACTCCTCTTCTAGTGAGTGGTTGCTCCTTTACGGATACTCTGAACTGAAAGCTGTCAGATCTGATGCACCATTTCACACCAAGTGCCCGTTCCATGTGAAGCTCACCCAAAGCTAAGTCATGATCCACTGCACTCTGAGTACATTCTTCCTGCGGAATGGATGCCTTCACCTCTTGACTCTTCGAAACAAATTTATGCAAACGAAGTTTTCCTGTGCTACAAAGGTCTCTTGCTTCTTTGATTAACTTGATAGCTTCATCTACAGTTGAAACACTTGTCAACCCATCATCAACATAGAAATTCCTTTCTATAAATCGAATGCAGGTTTCACTGAAGCAACCCTGACCTTGTGCAGCAATGTGCTTGAGGCCGTAGTTGGCACACCCGGGTGATGAAGCTGCACCGAAAATGTGTACTTTCATCCTATAGACCTGTGGCTGGGATTCTAGATCTCCTTTCTCCCACCAGAGGAACCGTAAGTAGTCTTGATCTTCTTCCTTTACATGAAATTGGTAAAACATGCGCTCTATGTCACACATGATTGCCACCGGACCCTTGCGGAACCGACAGAGAAGACCTATAAGTGTGTTTGTTAACTCTGGACCAATTAGCAAATGGTCATTGAGGGATGTACCTTGGAATTTTGCTGAGCAATCGAAGACTACACAGATCTTCTCAGGTTTTTGAGGATGATAAACCCCATGATGGGGAATGTACCAAGCAGGGTTCTTGTTCGTTTCTGCAACTGGGACTTTCTTAGCATCTCCTCGAGCAATTGTCTCATTCATAAAATCTACATATTCGCTGTAGTATTTGTCATCTCTTTTAAGCCTTTTTTCTAAGCATTTGAGGCGATGAATAGCACATCCTTTATTATTGGGCAAGTCTGGTTTGTCTTCTTTGAAAGGCAAAGGCATTTCGTAATGACCATCTTCTTTGTGTCTGATGCCGGTTTCCATTTTTGACAGAAAACGTAGGTCTTCTTGAGAGATATGGCTATCCTCGGCTGCTTTCTCATTGAAGTCAGACTCAAGAGCTTTGATGACATTTAGTGGAGTGATTACTTCCTTGATCTGTGTTCTACAGATGTACTGAACTTCACTTGTGAGACTGAGAGAAGATTGTACTCTGGGCAGCACTTGTTTCACTATAATGCGATGACTCACACCAATGGCATCACCATAATCTACAGCAGAATTGCCACAGCCCACAATGCTCCAGCCTAGATCCGTTCTTTGAGCAAATGGCTGATTTTCTTTACCAGATACAATTTCTCTAGGAAGGAGAGCTTGAGGGCAGTTGTAGCCAATCAGAAGGCCAATATCACAAACTTGTTGAGGAGCAATCTTCTCAGCTATGTGCATTAGATGAGGCCATGCTTTTGCCGTTTTGGGTGTAGGAATGAGAGTTCTGTTTGCAGGAATGAACTCTCTTGAATAGGTTACTGGCAACGAGATCTTATCTGAATAAAATCCTCTCACCATTAGACCAGATACCTTCTGGCATGGAACAACTGTACTTTTAGATACCATTGTTGAGAGCTTCATTTGCACAGATTCCTTTTTCGTGTCAAAAGCTTGGGCCATCTTTTCCAGAATGAAGGTATCGCTCTGGGTGTCAAGAAGTGCGTATACCAGAACTTCAAGATTTGGTTCATTGGTAGTTGAAACCCATACTGGAACAATTGTAGAGGTATGAGTATTATTTACATCCTGTATTACCTGGTTAGATGTTGCTTCACTTGTGGTATCTTTATTCTGTGCCAACTCAGCGTTTCTTTCCTTCCACTTCTCTTTCGACTGACTTGACTGTGGAGTCCTCTTTGCTTCTTTAGTACGATCCTCGTATAGACATGATGGGTGTTTCTTCTGACACTTCTCACAGACACTTCTGTCTTCACAGTTCTTTGAGCGATGACCTGGCTTCAAACATCCAAAGCATAACTTATTCATTTGAACAAACTTGACTCGCTCTGCAACATTCTTCTCTATAAACTTACGACATTTGAGAATACCATGTCCTGATCTCTCACAGAAGGCACATTTTGCAGAGTCTGCTTTCTCACTAGATTGTACTGTTAATACCTTTGCTCTAGTGTCTTGAACTCTTAACATCTTTCCTTTTCCGATATCATTAGACTTCAGTGCATGAAGTGATGTAACTGGGTTGCAAGCTATCTTAGCTTCTCGTGTTAGAAACTTTACAAACTGACTGAAGGTAGGAAATGTCTTGGTTTCTTCTTCTATTTCAATGACTTGACGATTCCACATTGAGGCCAACCAATCAGGATGCTTGGAAAGGATCTTCTGGTTCTCATTACAATCGTTAAGGACTTCAAGGCCTTTAATCTGAGACATAGCTGCTTCACAGCCTCTGAGAAAGTCAGTGAACTCCCATAGCTCAACGCTGTCTTTGGAACCAATCCTTGGCCATGAATTAAGCTGGTCTCTGAAGGCTTTAGCAATAACGAATGGGTTTCCATATCTTTCTTCTAGTACACCCCATGCTGCATGATATGCCGACTCTGTGCCTAGAAGGAAGAAACTCTCAATGGCTTTCTTAGCTGGACCTTCCACATACTTGCGCAAGTAGTAAAGCTTCTCATTCACTGGTATGTTTTTTCTATCGATAAGGGTCTGAAATGAGATTTTCCAATCACTGAATTTGAGAGTGTCTCCATAGAATGTCACTGGTTCGGGCATAGGTAGACGACTTGAGCTGATAGATTCTGCTAACACTCTAACAAGTTCTGTAGTGCTGTCTTCTTGATATGCTTTTGTCTCACCTTTCTGTGGAGGTTTGGTTTGTAACACAGAGCTGCTCACCTCTGGTACATGCTTCTCCTTTACAGATGTGTACTCACGAAGCAGCGGTCGTTTCTTCCTTTGAGTCTTCATTCTGTTCATAGACTTGCATTCTTGCCTTCGCAGCATTTAACCTTTTTAGTGTCTCCAAGCGTTCAAGCTCTCGGCGCTGGTCTTCTAATGCTTTCCGTCTAGCTGCATTTTCAATCTTAACTCAATCTTAACACGTAGCCTAGCTTCCTCTTCTTCTCTGTCTAGACGTCGCTTCAATGCTTCAGCTTCTTGTTCTGCTAGTCTCTTTTTTATCTTCAGCCTCTAGTCTTTGGAGTTCTTCCAGTTCATGCTCTTGTTGCTGTAATACTTCTAAAGTTGCTTCAGTTGCAGCAATTTCTGCAGCAGGCTCTTGTTTCTTAGCAGAGGAAAAACTTGAACCTCTGGATCTCACACTTGAATTGTTTATAGACTGAGAAGACCTGGAATGTCCATGACTTGATTTGGAGGCTATGGAGGAGAACACTGAACCTGTATCAATACAGCATGCTTCTGGTCTAAGTGGATTGTGACTTTCAACTCCCTCACCTAGACGACTCCATGCAGACTCAACTATCATTTTTGTGACTGCTCCACAGGTGTCTACTCTGCGGCGAGTATCACTGTCTGGACTCACATTGGCCCTAATTTATCAAAAGTGCGTACACCAAATTTCCAGCGTACACCTTGCGTACACCCAAACCCACGGTGACTTTGAGATTTATCAATATTGACGTTGGCGTACGGCACGCTCAAATCCTACGCCAGCTCAGGAGGTGGTGTACGCACGTTTGGAGTTAGTGCGAAAATGCGCAGAAAAACAATTCCTAACACCACAAAACACACTGACAAGATATGCTATATGAACCACTGTTAAAAACCACAACAACAACATTTAGTGTTTATTTTTGTGCAACATGAATGTCAATGTTTAATTTGTGTGACTTTACCAAAGCGTTTGATTTGTAGGCATATGTATTCCTCCAGTCGCGAGCCTGTGCGCTTTATCTGACGGTTCAGGGTTAGGCCCGGCAGCTGCGCACGGACTGGGACTAAAATAATTCAGACTGACAAAATAATAAAAATGACCTTCTTTTAAATAATAATAATAATAATGACAATAATCTTCTAAATAACAAGTGTCATTAAGAATAATAATCATAATAATAATAATAAGAATCTTACAAATTGTCATGCAGTTATTAATGTGAATGAATCTTACTCCACATCACATCATCATCACTATTGTACCCCAATACATGTGCCGTGATATGAAATTAAATGCTAATTGTTTCAAAACGTGCTGTAAAATAATGCAGTGATGGTAATTTATCATCCAAACAGCTATTTAAACTGCTGGAGTGCGCTTCTCAACCTCCACTCTATTAAGAGTAGCTACTCGTAATTTGGGTCCATATTTTGTTTTTGTAGGTGTCTTTAATCCCACTCTTTAAACTCCCAAATAAAACAATTTTGGGGTTTTTTCCACTTCCCTGGTGACGGTCTCGATGGGTGCGTCTCAATCATCTCACTAGTTCAGTAGTCAGAGCACTGATCAGGGAGTCAGCCCATTGACTTATGTCCTAGTCAGTGCCCTGACCAGTAGTGATGGGAAGTTCGGTTCTTTTCCGCGAACCGGTTCTTTCGGACAGTTTGTTTCCACGATCCGGTTAAAAAAACCGGATCACCGGTTCTTTTACGTCTTTACATAATGACGTCATTTCTATCATCCCGGCGGATGAAAATACATTCAAACATCCATATAAAGTATTTGTAATCAAAACTTAGTATAGTAATAATTATTATTGACATAATCATCATCTTGGAAACATTTTTTCATTTATGTTTTGCAACAGCACTAAATACAGTTCACCAAATCGAACTGAATCGATTGTTACAACATCCACTTCAAGATATTAGTTTTATTTCTAGTTTGAGAGACTGTCACTGTCGTGCAAACACTGATGTTTTACACGGATTAAATAAACGTACATTGACATAATAGGCCTACTTACACAAATCCTCAGTTCACCAGTGCTCATGTATTATCAGCATCAGCTGTCCCAGTCCGAGAGAAACAGTTCGGTTACGACGCTCTCACGCATGCTCAGTATCTCAGCTCACCGGTTCTCAGAATCGAACATGTCCGAAAGATCGAACGTGTCCGATAGAAACGGTTCTCGATTCTGTACTGGTGATCCGTTGCAACCGGTCGATCTAACTCGAGAACCGCTGTATCAGTGTGTGTGTGTGTGTGTGTGTGTGTGCTGAGCACAGGGTGCTGAGCTGCGAACTGCTGCAAGCTGAATAGTCTATATCAAACCTGCTGTTTTGATTACATGCATTTTAAAATCTGTATCGACTTAGAAATTAAATAAGATAAAAGCTGTTCCTGAAAATATCCTGCATTATTGAAAAACAAATAAATGTTTAATTTGACCGTTTTACAATCCATTGTTTCCAAAACTTTAAAATAATACAGATGAGACAGCTGTGTTATGATGTTTCCAAACGTGATTAGTTTTAAATACACTTAACCTGCATTTCGTTCCTCTGAACAAATAACACGCATGCGCAGCTCATCGGTTCTCAGTATCGAACGTGTCCGACAGAAACGGTTTTGATTCTGTACTGCTGATCTGAGGATCCGACAACCGGTACGTTCGGTTACACGCGCATGCTCAGTATCAGCTGCTCGTGAGTTCATCAGATCTCTCAGCAAAACATGTCTCACTTCAGCTAACCATTGGAGTTACTGCATCTCCTTCAAGATATTAGTTTTATTTTTAGTTTGAGAGACTGTCACTGATGGCAGAAAGTTAATAACTATAGTAACTTGTGGGATCAGCCCTGATTTGAGACGCGAACCGTTTAGAACGATTCAGTTCGATTTGGTGAACTGGTTCGACCGGTTCACTATAAAGATCCGGTTAAAAAGAACGATTCGTTCACGAACCGGACATCACTACTGACTAGTGAACTAGTGAGATGATTGAGCGCGCCCGATCTCCACGTCTGAGAAGTTTCGCTTCTTTGCCGTCTTCTGTTTGTCCATGGCGTAAAATGAGGGCGTGGGGGAGGAGGAGGAGGAGACTTGAATATATAGGGGCGTGTTATTCTAATGACGATCGTTTTCAGCCGCGGCATTTATCAAGGGCAAGTATTGCGTACACCTGGATTGCAGAGGTACGCACAGCTTCATAAATCAGGCGATGAGAGGAGTGCAAGCATAATCTTACGCCAACATATACACCAGTTTCTACGCAAGATTGATAAATGAGGGCCATTGTGTCGCAACTCTTCATAAGCAACATTTACATCATTTGAAGCACTACTGATTGCATCTATGAGGTTGTGCAGTGTGTCATTGGAGAGAACCCCCATTAGCCTTTGTCTAGCATCTCCAGCTAGAGTCTTCCATTTCTTGTAAGAGCATTGAAAGCGATTTTTAAAGGGGGGGGTGAAATGCTGTTTCATGCATACTGATCTTTTTACACTGTTAAAGACTTGGAATCCCATACTAAACATAGACAAAGTTTCAAAAGTTAAGGTGGACGTTTGATGGGAGTATTTCTTTGTCAAAAATACTACTTCCGGTTAGTCATAAGTTTCGGCAAGTTTTTTGAGATCATGCGTCCCCATTGACGTTAGTGGGGGCGGAATTTCCTTGTATGGGCCTTACGGACAATTCTACCGGAAGCGCGTGAGAGAGAGCGAGGGAGAGAGCGAAAGCAACAGGCTACCCCCATCAAAGCGCTGGCTTGTAGGATGCTAAACAGGTGATATAACCAGTAGCTACTGACTTACCCACTGATAGGCCGGCGGTCGATCTGTATTAGCACTTTCCTCACGCGACGGGCGAATCACTTTCCTCACAGAGCGACTCACTTTCCTCACGCGGCAGGCGAATCACTTTCCTCACAGAGCGAATCACTTTCCTCACAGAGCGACTCACTTTCCTCACGCGGCGGGCGAATCACTTTCCTCACTGAGCGAATCACTTTCCTCACAGAGCGAATCACTTTCCTCACAGAGCGAATCACTTTCCTCACAGAGCGAATCACTTTCCTCACAGAGCGACTCACTTTCCTCACGCGACGGGCGAATCACTTTCCTCACAGAGCGACTCACTTTCCTCACGCGGCGGGCGAATCACTTTCCTCACTGGGCGAATCACTTTCCTCACTGAGCGAATCACTTTCCTCACAGAGCGAATCACTTTCCTCACAGAGCGACTCACTTTCCTCACGCGGCGGGCGAATCACTTTCCTCACTGAGCGAATCACTTTCCTCACTGAGCGAATCACTTTCCTCACAGAGCGAATCACTTTCCTCACAGAGCGAATCACTTTCCTCACAGAGCGAATCACTTTCCTCACAGAGCGAATCACTTTCCTCACAGAGCGAATCACTTTCCTCACAGAGCGAATCACTTTCCTCACAGAGCGAATCACTTTCCTCACGCGGCGGGCGAATCACTTTCCTCACTGAGCGAATCACTTTCCTCACAGAGCGAATCACTTTCCTCGCAGAGCGACTCACTTTCCTCACTGCAGCGCGCTGCTGCACACGTCATTATTTAGCTCTGCTCACATGACACGCCCCCACCCGCTCGGCTTTTTTCGGAAAGACTCGGAACAGCGCATCTTTCTTATATAATTATAAAAAAAATAAAGACTTTTCGGAGATATGCAGGATGCAATGCTACTCTATAGGTACTCAAGATTGACATGACACTGACTGAAACTGACTGTTTCACCCCCCCTTTAATTTTATTCAGCTTATCATCGTGCAATTCTTTACCTTTCTCTGTAAACTTTCGTGCTCTTTGACTCCTTCTTGGTTCTTGTTCTGCTGTATCATCAACAGCTACTGATTCTTCTGAGTCTACACATTCTTGGGATTCTAGCTTCTGCAGTGATTCCACAGTATCTGTTAGATTTTCTTTGCCACTCGCAATGGACTGACCACCTTCTGCCATTTTCTTACACTAACTCCTCTAACAAGTTGTATATACAACGTGAATTGTGCTGCACGAGTTTTTTCAAAAGATGTTTCTCTCTTAGATTATTAACTCTGTTTAAAGTAGCATTTAACTGTTCAATCAACCTGTGTACTAAATTCAGCAACACTTTAGATCGGGTATTGAAGGCTTTGCGCTTTGATATTCTTCACAAATATTCTTTTACTTACAGCTTAATACCTGCACCAAATTACTTGAAATTAAAGGTAAGTACATAACACCAGTTGACCAGCCCTTCTTTAAACACAGTCTTTAACTTAAAGAGTCTCTTTTCCCCTTTTCAGCAAATAGCAAGAATAAGTCCGCTTTAAGCACCATAACTTGAACTTGGTTGTGCTCATCTTCTTGTTGGCCTTAACTTGATAATGCCTTTAGACTCTATGCGTGTGTCTAACTTCTTGGTTACCAGTGTATGCGGTGCTTGTAGCTTCCAGAATGATGGACTTGACGCTCTGTAGACTGCTGGTTGGAAACGTCCCTTCCTCTTTCCGTGAAGAGCAGATGAATTCTCACTGTAGTTCCCCCCAGTAATTTCACGAGCACAAGGATTTCTCTAATGGCTGGCAATTTATGGACTGGTTCACCATGAAGATAACCATCCAACTCAAGATGCCGTGAGAACTAAATACACAAAAATAAAGAATATAAAGAGACACAAAAATAAATAAATGTTGTCTTTGTAAACCCTTTTAAACAGAGTGAAGTTCACTTTAACATTCTTTGTACACATATTTTACACTTTCCACACAAAGCAACACAATCCACATTAATCACATACAATGCAAATGAAAAACTTACTTCATTGGCTGCTTATTACCAAAGGAGAACTTAATCTTGCATCTGATGTCTCTTTTAGCTTCAGATGAGTAGAATATAACGTTAATGTGGACTACTATTCAACTCTCCATGCGGTGCAGATCTCTCTCTTCCGATTACTTTGTGCTTCCTTTTCATAATAAAAGTCTCCACTCCAACGCTTTCAAATTAAAGGTTTTTAACAAAATAATTCAATAAGCATGAAATATGAACTGATATCTCTGTCAGTTACAATTCTAATAGCATGTTAGTTTGCTGGAGGGGAGACACACAAAAAAAGTTGTGATAGTATGAAATTGCTATTTCTTGACATTTTATACATTCTCAAAGTTTTAAAAAGCCGACTCTGATCGCTGTCATAAAAATCTATGCTGCTGTCCTTTTATTATCTACATGAGCCCCGTTTCCACCAAAATTACCCTGAACAATTTGTACCAGGAACTTTTTTACAGGAACTTTTCTCCCCCCCCAGACCTGCAGCTGTCTGCGTTTCGACCGCGATAAAGTTCAGAGAAGATTAGGCAAATTAGTCCGGTGATGTAGGACTGCACGTGACTGTTCCTCCAAGCCAGTGACGGACAAGGGCTGTCACTTTTTATTCGATATTCGAATATGCATTCGAAGATGACGTGAAATATCGAACTATAAATAAACTATCCGGTTTTTAAAGTGCCATGTAGCGCAATTATTTTTTTTTACTGTCGGTGCGTTTACATGGAGCACTGTAATCAGTTTAAAAGTCCAATCTGAAGGAAAATGCTCCATATAAACACCTCAATCGTAATAAAAATGCCCAAACTGAATGAAATTGTAATCGTTTTGAGATGGGTGGATAAATCTTTTCATGAATCGATCAAACGCAACATTTCACCATGTAAATGACCTGACCGGATTACTTTTGAGTGTGCGTCCTTATGTGACAACAGCGCGCGCCCCACTGAAGAGCACACGTCGCGCTCATGCACCAAGCATGACAAGAGAGGAAAATACATTTTTCTGAGGGATAATCTTTTTATTTCATAAGAAGTTATGAAGATAATGTTGGCATAATGACACTGTCCCTAAGCCTATGTAAGCAAACAATCAACTTCTTCAACTGTGCCTGACATTAGAATTAATTTTTTCTGAGATGATTATTACACTTTACAACAAATGAATAGCTTTTATAAAACCGTAAAGTCCTGGTGGCCGAGTTGCTATGGCATCCGTAAACACATTCAGCTGCTGGAGATGACGGCGTTGTAGATAATTGAATATATTCGAATGCCTTGCTTGATATTTGATATCCGTTCGAATTAGATTTTTTTCAAAAATGACAGCCCTAGCGGACAGTAATCATTTTTGTGTGTACCGATTGAAAGATTTGGTGGATTTAGTTATTATAAGCTATTTATTTGTTTAAATAATCATCTCAGAAAAAATAATAATTCTTCTGTCAGGCGCAGTTAAAGTAAAAAAACTGCCTGGGGCAATATACGCTGTGTCATTACTCCAACATTATCTTCATTATCTTATAACTTACGAAATAAAAAGTTAACCCCTCAGAAAAATTAACTTTCCTCTCTTGTCAACATGAGCGCGGCGTGTAAGACTTTTAAAAATGCCGAGTTGAACCTAAATGCTGCGTCAGCTCAACCAATCAGCATGTTCAGCGCCCAAGTCCCGCCCTCGAAAGTTCCTGAACTTTGAAAAAGTACTACCCCGCGAGCAGGGCCGTTTGGAGGGGGAAATATTTACCCGGAACTTCATTTATACCCTGGTTCCTGCGGTCTAAACACACGAAGTACCACCCAAAGTTCCTAGTTCCTGGGTAAAGTTCCTGTGGTGGAAACGGGGCTATGGTGATGCAACTACCACAAGTATTTCATCAGAAACTCTACGACGTGTTGTGTAACACTTACGATACACGGTGACGTTGTAAATCTTGTTTTCCGGGTGTGTATCGCCCAATTTGCAGACTTAATAAAGCCCTGTTTGACTGAAGTTGACGTTCATCAGGATCAGTGTCACGTTCTCTCCGTTAGAGATCAGTGAGACTCCAGAAATCCAGCACTTGATTATAGCAGATAAGCTGTGCTATCAGTTCCTTTGAGGAGACCTTGAGACGAGTAATCAAAACCTGGGGGTTCATCCCACTCAAAATCAATAGAGATGGTGAGGTTTCCTCCTTCAGACACCGCGAGCGACTCAAACATCATCAACTGCAACAGCAATGCCTATAAAATATTTGCACAGTAAATATAAACCGTTTAAGTAAAGCTGGTCCACTCTTAAAAATCACTAAATATAAGAGGTAGTCTTTAAAAAAACGGCACCTGGCTTACCAATATTAAAACACGCTACAAAAACGAGCATTATCTTCCTTAGATAGACGTCTGGATGTATCCGTCCTATGATGTGGCGACAAAGGTTTCATTTGGTGTGTGTTGTCACTAGTGATGGGGAGTCGACTCCAAAAGAGTCGATTCCTCAACTCTAAATGTCCCAGAGTCTGGGTCGACTCCGGCACAGAAATCCACTCTCGATGTCGACTCTGTTGCGGTGTCCGAAATCGCTCACTTGTTTACAGATTTTCTAATCCACATAGCCTGAAGTGCATGCCAGTGTAGTGCACCACCATAAGCAAGGAGTGACTCAAATGAGGAATTGAGACACTGACGTAGCCTAACTTAATATTGCGTCAGAGACTGTCGCAAACTGTCACATGCTTAGGCTAACGTTACTTTAGAAACAGAAAACAGTCACAACGACTTTAGTTTGTAAACATAGGCTTCCTCCATGCTAGCTTTAGTTTAATTGACAGAGGGTATATAGTGCAATATCCCAGCAAACACGTTTACGTTGTGGCAACGTCTGTGGCACGTTGCATTTCTACTATGGCAACGTCGCATGTCGACGTGCTCGCAACATTGTAACAACGTAGAATTGTAAGACGCGACGGGGCTGTAGCAACGTTGTTGCTCAACATTCAGCAACTTTAAAGGACAACTCCAGTGAGAAATGAACCTAGGGGTAATTAACAGATGGTCAGCGAGTAGATCGTTCTCTGGGATGCGTTTTCTTGAAAATCGAATGTAAAGAGTTTTATCTTTAAAAACAGATTAGCTTATAACGCTTGTCTATGGGGCACAGGGTAGACACAGGGTGGTAAAATTAAATCGCTAGTTAATACCACTAACAAGGCTCAAAATAGCCTCACACTAACACGGTAGCATATTGAGGGTCCCTACATGCAAACCGAAGCATTGAGAACTTTGTAAGAGTACAAACAGTTTAATAAGAAGATACGTTGTAAACACAGTGCCTTACGCGTTCACGGACAGGCACCATCTCGAAACACAGTCTCCATGAATCGATCTACGAGCGCTGTTCTAAGTGAGCTGGTCGATAGGAATTAAGTTTGTGAAATGTAATAACATGGACATTTTTATTTTTATTTATTTATTTTCTCTGTTGTGTTCAGTGTTTTCTTCCGGAAACAACGGACCATATGAGAATTCAAGTCACAGTTCATCACTTAGCAGAGCTCTCGTCGCTCGATGAGTCGAGACTGTTTTCCAAGATGGTGCCTGTCCGTGAACGTGTAAGGGACTATGTTTATAAAGTGTCTTCTTATTAAACTGTTTGTACTCTTACAAAGTTCTCAATGCTTCGGTTTGCATGTTGGGACCCTCATTATGCTACTGTGTTAGTGTGAGGCTATTTTTAGCCTTGTTAGTGGTATTAACCAGCGATTTAATTTCACCACCCTGTGTCTACTCTGTGCCCCATAGACTAGTGTTATAAGCTAATCTGTTTTTAAAGATAAAACTCTTTACATTCGATTTTCATGAAAGTGATACATACAGATACATTTTTAAAAAAATAAATAAAATAGAATAAACAAATATTTAGTTTAAGTATATTAGATCAAACACAAAAAAAGGAAAGATAGGCCTAGGTCAGAACATTTAAGAACAAAACCAGGTTTTGTAGATGGCAGAAAATCGTATTCAAAAGCCTGGTGATGAGGTCGGTAACCGGTAACTTATCATGTCCAGGAAATATCAACAAATCTAAAGAAGAAATTCAAGTCCAGAAACCAGCAGGTATGAGATGTTGAACACTTTCTTAACGGTAAGGATCTGAGTAAATCTGGTAACGTTAAATAGCGTTATGATGGTAATACACAAAATCGCAACTCCATGAATAATAACATGATTTGTCCGTTTATTTTATTTGATTTTTAAAAATGTAGTTTGTAAAAAAAAAAAAAAAAAGAACCAATGAATTTCACGTAGACACGGAAATTGTAGCTTGTTTGAATATTTACGTATCAGCTAAGGTAAATTAAAAGCAATAGCCTACTCACGTATCCGCGTATCAAGTTAATTATAGCCTACTCGTTGAAGAATGAATGAGACGCTTCAACTGTCAGTTGAAATTTAAAAGGCTGATATTCACGCTTCAGGACAGTGATGACGAGTACAGGTCGCCCAGTGGTTGTCCAGATACCTTGGCACAACTTTAAGCAATGGTCCGGACGGTGGTTCAATGTCAACGTTGTGACAACACTGTAACAACCTTCACCACACAACGTATTATAGCAACCTTTTGGCCATGTTGTGTCAACGTTGTTAGAAGGTTGAGTATGTTGTGCCAACGTTGTGTGTTTGCTACAGATTTCCATTGTGTTCATAATCAACCATAAAAATACGCAAATCAAGAAGAACACATCAATAAGTGTACGTTATTGTAGCTATGCATTTTAGCATTTAGTAGCTATCTTTAAAGGCGGGCGTACACTGTGCGAATTCGGTCACTCGGAAGGTCGTGAGATATTGCAGACGCTACGAGTCATTTAATTTGATCATCGCATCAAATCAGCTGGTACACGGCACGTCTGTTTGCACCGCGAGCCGGCCGCGATTACACGAGTTGGCATGTAACACAGACACCGGAGCTTTCAATGTTGCTGCTATGGCTTTAGATACAAAAAATAAAGAAAAAAGGTGTGAAAATGATTTGTTGAAAAGCAGAGAACAGCCATTCCTTTTAACCGAAACAACCAGAGGGAGAGAGAAGAGTGCACGTGAGAGAGAGAAAGTGTGTGTGTGTGTGTGTGTGTGTGTGTGAACGCAGTATGTGGCAGCCACTGAGCTAGTCATATAGATTGAGCGTATGTGACGTGCTTGTGCATGATTTGGCAATAGGGGACAGCTGGTAAAAATTGGGCCGACTCCCCGAACTTTTTAAACATGTTTAAAAATGATCGTAAGGTCGGGAGGTGCTCTTAACGTGCTCGGCTCGTCTCGTATTTCCTCTCACACGGTGCGAGCCGCGACCATACGAGCATCCACGATGTCCACGCGATTTCTCCCGAGAAAAAAAAAATCGTCTGCGAGTTCGTACGACAGCAAAAATCGCACCGTGTACGCCCGCCTTAACTCACCTTTTTAAGAATGAGCATGTGACATCATTCGACAACAGCTTTTTATGCGACTTTCCTCTGTAAAATTATGTCAGCAATAGCAGAAACGTTGATCTCATCAAGTCATCGCTAAATCGGACGGTCACGCTAAAAGTGTGGTTTAAATAGGGGCTGTGTGTCAGGGGGAAATTTAAGTGTGTAACAACTGCAATTTTCTCTCATTTCTGACCCGGTTTTGATTTAAAGTTGATTCCATAGACTCCTTGTGCGAGTCGGGACTCCAAAAAACCTGGAATCAAACACTCCTTGTCAACGGTTGTCACTGATAGTTCACTTATCTGAGTTTCATAAACAAGTTTTGCATCACTGGAAGACGGTATTTACCCATAACTTTAACCCTCACTGTGCCACCTTGTGGAATAATAGAGTAATTGTATCAAACAAAAAGTCTGTTCAACCAGCTTTGGTTTGACAAAGACATTATCTTTGTTCATGACATTTTAGATATTAAGGGTGAAATCTTACAGTTAAAAGATTTAAAAATCAAATTTGATAATATCCAATGTTCTCTTAAAGAATGTAAGAGAATATGTAAATCTATTCCAGTGAATTTTTTACAGCTGATAAAAAACAATTATTTTTTCAAATGTCCAAATCAAACTTCCAAACTTAATGATAGGAGAATTAAACATTATGGACAAAAAAATGTGTCAGCAAATATTTAAATAAAGCTGTCAAAAGGACATATCATGACTATGATTGCTGAAAAACATTGGAAATTCATAAAATGGCCAATTGCACCCAAAGTAAAAGAAATGCAATTTAAAATTCTTAACAATTACTACCCATCTGCGGAGACACTGAGGGGTAGATTTGGTTTTGAAGTTGACCCTTGCGATTTTTGTCATGAAAACCCAGAACGAACAGAGCATTTATTCTTCCTTTGCTCAGTTAGTAGGAAGTTCTGGGAAGATGTACACAACTGGTTAAATAATAAAATTAGCGAACTAGAGCAATTTACAAAAGAAGATATTCTTATTTATAATTCTAAACTAACGAGGGATCTTTCACTTCTGATCAACATTATCATCATTATGGGTAAATACCACATTCACAAAAGTAAAGGGAAAAAACAATTGCCAATTGTGAACTGTTTTAAAAATGAATTTCGTATGTTATTATCCTCCATGAACCTTGTCAAAAATTCTAAACAAACTGTAGAAGATATTTGTTGTGCTGCTGAAATGTTTTTGATCCTGTAACATTTATTTTGAGAACAACGCCTTTTTTTCCTTTTCTTTCCCGTCCTCATTATCAACTTGCACTTTGTTGTTGCCTTCTCCATTTTATTTTTATTTATTTTTGTTTTGTTGTGTTTCTTATGCTGTTTTCTCCACGAGAGTTTGTAATCTAAACATAAAAAAATAAAAAATAGAAAACCCTGATAGTTCACGCTTCTGCGTCATGGCATGAAGCTGGTGTGTTGCCAAATCCCTCCCTCTAAATCTCCAGGACCTCCTCATATGTCTAAATTTTTCACAAAAAATGTAACCAGACATGAATATAAATATGCTTTATGTGTACAATTTTTTTTTTTTTTTTACTATTTTTTTTTTTTATTTATTAGCTATTTATTTTACATTTAATTCATTTTCGAGAGCGCTCCTTCAGGAGTGTCCATTAAATATACGACATTATTTTGTGTGTGTATCTAATATTGTGTTAACCACGGCCTTGTTGCAAGTGTTTAGTGACATCACATATCTTTACATCACATTATCCAAATACACACTTTAGAAAACAAGAACCAAAAGCAAAAATCATAACTGGAAAGAATCATTATAACAAAAGGATAAATATTGATTAAGGCTTTGATTATGAAGTTAATTAGGATATATGTACTATATACAGCTGAGGCGGCAGTGGATTTCAGAATCCCCTTTTCAACTGTCTTACATTATAATCATTATATGTCTGACAAGGTCTGATAAACATTATATTAACATACTAGCCAAATTAAAAATAAATATCATACATACCATATGGGCTTCAGAGGAGTGGGGTAACAGTAATTGATCAATGCACTGGGTCTTTTGCCCTTCAGCAACACAGGTCTGATGTGACGGCTTAGTATGGGGAAATGGAGCGAAAACTCAAACGCATGAAGTTGATTTTTATTAAATAACAAAATATGGAACAAACATAACACCCATGAGGGGGGAAAGCAAACGTCAAATAAACTAAACACAAGGAGCAGGAAGCGGTAGCATCGGAACAAAAGACATCCAACATACCAACAATAATAACTGAAGACACAATGAGAATATAAAGGGTGACCAATCAAGCAGGAAACCAGGGAGAACAGGTGGGGCAAATTAACCAATAATGAGATGACAAGAGGGGTGGGGGGAAGACAGGAGCACATGACATAGAACAAAAAACCAAAACAAAACACCACATGAGCTAACCAAGACAGACATGTGACACGTGGCTTTCAGTGGCATGCAACGGTCCACAGTTCACTATAGTCATTGTAACCCAGGTTACCAAAAATACATGACAAAATTTAATAAATGAGTCAGGACATTTTTTCTTTTCAAATAAGAATTTATTTTCATGAGTATTAGGACATCCAATCGAATTATTTTGTGTTTGTAAGAACCGACCAATGAGGATCGAGGATGTTTTCTAGCGCATTTTTTGTTTTCCGGATTTCGCACGCGGTTGGAGCTCGTGCTCTCTCTCTCATCGGCTGATCAGAAGTGCAGACGTGAATCGAGTCTCTCCAAAGAAAAGTAACGCATTTAAAAAAATCAAAGACAAATATGTGATTTTAGTTGAAGTTATACATGTCCAGAGACTATTTAGACTGTGAAGAAGTGAAGTTATGTGAAAAAATAGAGATTTGAGATTGATAATACGTGACGCAGCTACTGAGAAGAAGCCTCGTAACGCATAGTGCGTTGAAAAAGACGTTTTATGAGGAAACTGAGAGTTCATTTATTTCTGAGAGCTGGATGAGCAGAAAAAAAAGTCAAGTTGTAGGAAATCCACAGACCTAAAAGGGATTGAGTGTTCAAGTTCATCGTGTTTTGGTCAGGTTTTTTTCCCCTCTCTTTTTCTGTTTTTCTTGTCCATTCTTCTGGATTTGAGCGAATCTTAATCCTGTCAAGTGCACTGCTGAGTTGCTGACACATGATCGATGCTTAACGGAGTGGAGTTTCTGGATTCCTGGATTTCGTTCTAACTCCCGTGTTCACGGAGGGAGTGGGGACTGGCGAGCCACACGGACCTAACAGCGAGCGTGATTTTTGTGACACTGAACTTGTCATTGCCGATTTGGACGGTAGGATTGACCCAACAGCACTTGCATCTGATTCAAATAGCTCTTCCAAAAGGATTAAATCGCAGAGGATAGACTGAGAAAAGCACACATTCGTCGTTCATTTCACATTCACAAAGTTGCGAATCATTTGAGATACTGAGAAATTGAACAACATTTTGAAAACAGGTTTTAAATTTCAGTGACGGGAATTAAATGTGAATTTATTGTTTTTTTCTTTTTGCTTGATCAATGTAATTTATTTATTTATTTTTCTTACTTTCTTTCATTTCTCTGGTGTTTTATTAATTTGAAGCCAGAAAGACACATTTCAAAAGGGATTTAAATTTCACATTTTATTTTTCTCATTTTATTTTTAATATTTCAATTTACATTTCCTAGGGTGAGGTCCTCGGTGGTTGGGTTGGATTGATTGATTGATTCAGAAAAAAAAACTGAAAGAGATTAGTGAAACCTAGAAGGGGAAAGATAATTTGAAGTCAATTTTATTCGAAATTAGTATTTATTTATTTTTATTTATTTTTTGGTGATTACATTTACCTTTTGTGTACTTTAAGCTCCATTAAGTCTTGAATTCTGTAAAGGAAATAAGAGAGAACAGAGTTTAGGATCACAGAATTCATTTGAGGTCTTAAAGAAATTGTTTTAATTTTATTTATTTGGGAAAATATACATTGTATTTTATTTCACTTACTTTGTTTTGTTACACTTTTATTTTATTTTATTTTCATTGTCATACATTTCACTTGTCACATTTAAAAACCTGAAATTTGAAAAGAAATACAACAAGTTAAACCTTACCTGTTTGATGAGTGGTTCATTATTGTTGTGACATTCTTATTCTCTGCAGACGAATCTAGCCTTCTGATTAAACTGGTCCATACGCAGACTTTGTGTCTGTACTAGATTGAGTGAAGGGCTACAAACTTGGCGAGTAGCCAGCCAGGAGAATTTGGAATGTCATAAAACAATAGTGACTTCTCATCTGTGTCAAAGCAGCGTATACAGTGTAGTTGTGAACTATGGATATTGTGAGACGTGAGAGAGTGAGTGTTCCTGATGCCGTTCTAGTGAGCGGTATAACGCTATCTGAATCCGATCAAGAGCTTGAATCATGGCTGATGCGTTATGGTAGTATAAAGCGAACCTTGCTCATTGATAGTCCAGCCTCAGAATTTCAACGGCAAGCTATCATAGAGTTCCAATATAGCTCTGCAATGGATGTGCTGCGACCCTTGTTGCCATTACGAATCGTAAGCACTTCTAATGCAGACACCTGCTTTAATGTACGTGCCTTGAGCAGTGTTTATTCGCAGACGACTGGGGGTGATGTCACTAGAGATTATCTAGAGGAACTGCAAGAAATCGCTAGAGTTAGCGGAAAACCCTTTCAAGTGTTGATTCAAGAGGAGCTAAAGAAGCTTAAAGCTGCTAGCTCTTCTGTTGAACCATCACCCACGTCGAGTGATGCCACTGATTTTCCAATTGTGGCCGATTCTCAAACCCGTCGGTTATCCGCTCAATCACAAAAAATAGTCGAAGAGATAACTGCTCCTCCATTGTCAGATAGAGCGTCTTTGTCAAGTAGCCAACAAAGCAAATATAAAAACCTGACCAAAACCGTTGATGAAAATGCGGTGCCCACATGTACTGCTCTGCCAATGGATGTAATAAGCCCCCCTAGCGTACAACGCGTAGTAGTTGAACATATTGTGCGAGCTACTGATGCTGTATCAACTCAGTACATTCCTGTGCGCTTGAGGTCGTTTTCAGGGAAAGTTCCTAGACCAGGAAATGAACCCAATTTTGATACCTGGAGGGCGAGCGTTGATTTCTTGTTGGATGACCCATCCATTTCTGACTTGTCTCGCACCAGAAAAATACTGGACAGCCTTTTGCCGCCAGCGGCTGATGTTGTAAAGCATGTTGGTCCTCAAGCATCTCCGTTGGTATATTTAGAGCTGTTAGAGTCTGTCTATGGGTCAGTTGAGGATGGTGACGAGTTATTGGCAAGATTTATGACTCTGCTGCAGAATCAGGGGGAGAAACCTTCTAGCTACCTGCATCGGCTGCAAGTCATGCTGAGTGCAGCGGTGCGGAGGGGAGGCATTTCAGAAGCTGAACGTGACCGAAGCTTATTAAAGCAGTTTTGTAGAGGGTGTTGGGATAACCGTTTACTTGCAAATTTGCGCCTTGAGGAAAGAAAGACCAACCCCCCTTCATTTGCTGAGTTAGTAGTGTCGGTTAGGGCTGAAGAGGACAAGCTAGCTTCCAAAGAGGAGCGCATGCGAAGTCATTTAGGAATGAACAAACCCAGTTTACACCCTTTTAAGTCAAAGGCCATCACAAATCAGCTTTCCACCCACGTCGCGGAGGTAGGGAGTGAAACAACTGTTGAGACAGATTCGAAAAGAACAATGTCGAGTATTCACACGCAGATAGCTTCTCAGAAAATCTCAGGTTCTAAGAAGGGGCAGGGTGATTGCCAGGAATCTGTGGAGTTTTTGAAATTAAGAGCAGAAGTAAATGAGTTGAGAGCACAAGTCCAGACTATGGAGTCAGTTGTGCCGAAAAAGACATTGTACACTGACTCAAGTTTTTCAGAACTTGCAGAGCTGAGAAAGCAAGTAGCTGAGTTAAAAACTCAAGTGGTCACTTTGGAAGCACAGAAAAGTCGAACTCAACCGTTAGGTTCCCATAGAAATTTTGAAAAGGCGTGGCCTAGACAGTTTGAGTCGAATGAGTTTAAGCAGTCTCAGATGAGTGGGACAGGCGTGCCCCGACCTCGTCCTGGGTACTGTTTTCGCTGCGGCGAAGATGGTCACATTGTCACCCACTGTGAAAATGACCCAGACCCTTCCAAAGTGGCTAGAAAACGCTGTTTGCTGAGGGAGAAACAAGCCCAGTGGGACTTGCAGAACCAGGTGAAATTGCAGCAGGTAAACTCCAGGCCGTCTCTGCAGTAGGGCATGCAGAGAGCGGGGCTGAGTTTCATTGCCCTAAAAAGAGCAGAAATGTTTTTCACACTGGTTCAATGTCAGGACGGTTGCCAAAAGGATTAATTGGGACAAAGTGTACTGCCCAGTTGTGCATTGATGGGACACAGGTGAATTGTTTATTGGACACTGGGTCCCAAGTGACCACAATTCCGTCTTCTTTCCACAAAGCACATTTAGCAGACCATCCCGTGAAGCCTTTAAATGCCTTGTTGGAGGTAGAAGGGGCCAATGGGCAGTCTGTACCCTATTTAGGGTATGTGGAAGTAATGTTAACTTTTCCTAAAGAATTCTTGGGGTCAGAAGTGGAAATTGGTACTCTAGCCTTAGTGGTTCCTGACTTGGTGGGAGTGCAACAGATTTTAGTTGGGACAAACTCCTTGGATGCCTTGTACGATACCCATGCTCAGGGAGATGTTGAGCTCAACCCAGCTTTCAATGGTTACCGAGCTGTGCTTAAGATTTTGAGTGCCAGGCATAAGCTGAGAAGTGCAGAGACTTTGGGGTGTGTATCCTTGGGTGGAGATAGTGCTGAAACGGTGCCTGCGGGTGGTATTGCAGTGTTTGATGGTTATGTTTACCTGAATGGTTGCTTTTCAGAAAACTTAGCAGTCATTGGGCCTTCGGAATTGTCTAATTTACCAGGTGGTTTAGTCATTGCCAGTGGTTTGCACACCTTGCCTAGCAAACGTTCCTTTCATGTGCCTGTGTTGGTTAGAAATGATTCCCATGCTGACATTGTGATTCCTTCAAAGACTGTGTTAGCTGAAATGTATTCTGTTCAGCAAGTGATGGAGCCTTCCCAGGGAAGCGACTCCTCACAAGCCCAAGAGAAATCCCCTGAAACACAGATACCCATTGATTTTGGTGACTCACCTTTGCCGACAGAATGGAAGAGTCGTATCTCTGCTTTACTGAATGCAATGCCTGAAGTTTTTGCCGTGCATGATATGGATTATGGCCATACTGATAAAGTGAAGCATCGCATTAGGCTTAGCGATGAGACCCCGTTCAAACATAGGCCCAGACCGATTCATCCCCAAGATGTCAGTGCAGTTAGGAAACACTTGCAGGAGTTGTTGGACACTGGAGTGATTAGGGAGTCTGAATCTCCTTTTGCTTCTCCAATTGTTGTTGTAAGAAAAAAAGATAATTCTGTTCGGCTTTGTATCGATTTCAGGAAGCTGAACGCGCAGACCATTAAGGACGCCTATGCCCTTCCAAATCTTGAAGAGGCATTTTCTGTTCTTACGGGCTCCAAATGGTTCTCCGTTCTCGACCTGAAATCAGGATACTATCAGATTGAAATGGACGAGCAGGATAAGGAAAAGACGGCCTTTGTGTGTCCCATGGGTTTCTGGGAGTTTAATCGGATGCCGCAGGGGATAACAAATGCCCCAAGTACTTTTCAGCGGCTCATGGAGCGTTGCATGGGGAGTTTGAACCGGAGTGAGGTTCTGGTTTTCATTGATGACCTGATTGTGTTTTCAGAAACCCTTGAGGAGCACGAACGCCGTCTACTAGAAGTCCTTAACCGATTGAAAGAGTATGGCTTAAAACTTTCTCCTGACAAATGTAAATTCTTTCAGAAGTCTGTGCGGTATCTGGGGCATGTCGTGTCTCAACAGGGTGTGAGTACTGACCCAAGCAAAATAGAAGCTGTAAAAACCTGGCCAAGACCACAAAATCTTAAAGAGTTGAAATCGTTTTTAGGATTCGCCGGGTATTACCGGAGATTTGTTCAGGATTTTTCTAAAATTGTTAGACCTTTGAACGATCTCACAGCAGGGTATCCAATTGTTAGGAAGAGAACTAAGTGCAAGGAAGTTAATCGGCCCTACTTCAACCCAAAAGAGCCATTTATGGATAGATGGACCGCAGAATGTCAAAGAGCGTTTGAAACCATTGTCAACAAACTGACAACTGCTCCAATTCTGGGCTATGCTGATCCTAAACTGCCTTACTTGTTGCATACCGATGCCAGCACTACCGGGCTCGGTGCTGCTTTGTATCAAGAGCAGGAAGGACAGTTAAGGGTCATTGCATATGCCAGTCGGGGTTTGACTCGCAGTGAGGCTAAGTATCCAGCTCATAAGCTGGAGTTTTTAGCACTTAAGTGGGCGGTTACCGTTAAGTTTAGTGACTATTTGTATGGGAGTGAATTCACAGTAGTGACCGATAGTAATCCCTTAACATATGTCCTAACTTCAGCGAAACTCGATGCTACAAGCTACCGGTGGTTGTCCAGTCTGTCCACTTTCAATTTTAAAATCCAGTATCGAGCAGGTACCCAGAATCAGGATGCAGACGGATTGTCTCGACGTCCAAACAATCAGCTTAGGGATGATTTGGAGACCCAGAAGGAACTAGAGCGCATAAAGCAGTTCACGTTAAACCATTTGGGCGAGGCCGAACAGCAGGTTATGTTTCCTGAAGTGGTGAAAGCAATATGTGAGCGAAACCAGATTTACCAACCTTCTACTGTAGCCTTGGTTGAGTCCTTAGTTGTGACTGCAGATGCATTACCCCCAGTGTTAATTTCGTTGACGAAGACTATGACGAAAAATATTTGTCAACTAACCTTTTTCACGGACGAAAACTAAATAAAAACTAAATAAAAAGTCAGATATGATGACGAAGAACGTGACGAAATATAACTGGCACTTTAGTCAACGAATAAAAATGAGACGAAAATATATGGGAGGGACGAATGGAGAAGAGATCCAATCATAAGTACTCATTTTGTGGGCCGTGTTGGGTAGAAATCCAATCAGAGCGAATCTTTGAGGGTAGGTTGATCTATGCAGAAGCAGCCGAGAGCCATTTAAAAAAGCCGCGGCATTGGCAAATTCAAGCGCAACAGCTAAACAAACGCAGCAGCAGTTACACAGAAAAAACAGAACAGAAATGTCAGAGGCACATGAGTTACATGCCAAAGCACGCACGCCAAGTTTATTTTATCAGATAAACCACCGTGTTTCCGCTAGCTGCTAAACTTGGAATAAAATAGAAGCTAAAGAAAACCACGTCTGACCTGTATTGATTAGACCAGCGTTTCCCAACCGGGGTGACGTGTAAAACGCACTTGCACCGCGGTCCATCTTACATCTGATGATGACGCATCTTTGATATGGGTTGTAACTTGAAAATAATGCTTTATGTATGTTTCTGTCGATGGATACACGTGCTGGCTCCTCAGTGATAGGCTACACTGCAACAACGATAATAAAAGAAAAACTGGCAAAACGGTTTCTCTTTGTAAACTGTGTTAAATGCATGCGAGTGCTGCCGTTTGTCCAGTCATTTCGCCGTTCGCCAGAAGACGCGAATGAGAGCGTGCACGCGCTGTGTGAAGATCTGTCATCCGAGAGCTCGCACGCGTCCCACAGCGCGCAAATATTCAGTTATCTTTCAAGTCTTGCGCTTGAACGGACAAACTCATACAAAAAGTATGTCAACATGTCCATCTTTTTAAGTATCCAAGCAGACATAGTCTGAATATGCCTTAAGTGAACTTTATACAGTCGAGAAAGACGACGCATACCCCTGTCTTAAAGGGGCAGCAACCTTTAATGTCAAAGAAAATATGAGAACTCACTGCTCTTGATTGAATAGCTTGTGTACGTTTAATAAGGATTAATCTTTCATTTAAACAGTTAAATAAGTAGTTATTTTACATTTGATTATTTATTCTATTTCTCTACCTAAAACTAACGTTAGGCCTACCTGAAAAAGAGGAAATGCATTGTTCATTTTATCAGTATCTTTGCTCAATAGAATTTATTTGTGCTACTGCTTGTATTTAAGTTATTTGCTCTTATCTTCTTTATTTTCAATAGTCCTTTATTCTGTGAACATAGCAAATACCGAACCGTACTGAAACCGTGAACCTAAAACGTTATACAAACCGACCTGTGAGACTAAGACTAAAACTCTTATGATATTTAGTCGACTAAAACTAGACTAAGACTAAAAGATTTCAGATGACTAAAATGGGACTAAAACTAAATGGTGTGTTATTCAAAAGACTAAGACTAAGACTAAATCTGAATTTGCTGTCAAAATTAACACTGATTACCCCAAGCATTTATGGATGAGTGTGACCATGGCCTACCTGCCATTCCGAGGTTGTCTGAGGATGATTTGATGCGTAGACAGAGGGAAGACCCTGAAATAAGGGAGGTCATTGAATGTCTAGAGTCTAACAAAAGACCACCTAGTGGGAAAGGGAAGTCACTAGACATGTGTTTGTGGCTTAAGGAATGGAATAAGTTTGAAATGAGAAATGAGTTGTTGTATCGGAAGCGTCTGGATCAAGGAAAAGTACACAGACAGCTAGCATTGCCTAAAAATCTGAGAGAGATGGTACTTACATGTTTGCACAATGATATGGGCCACCTAGGTGTGGAGAGGACCCTCGATCTTCTTCGTTCACGGTTTTATTGGCCACGAATGGCCAGTGCCGTGGAAAGAAAGATAAGAACTTGTGAGCGTTGTGTTAGAAGAAAGTCCCCTGTGCAGAAGGCTGCTCCATTGGTAAATATACAGACCAGCAGGCCGTTAGAGTTAGTCTGTATGGACTTCCTATCAGTAGAACCTGACAGCAGCAACACAAAAGACATTTTGGTCATCACTGATCACTTTACGAAGTACGCTATCGCCATTCCCACTCGAAATCAAAAAGCTCAGACGGTTGCTAAGTGCCTCTGGGACCATTTTTTAGTGCATTATGGTTTCCCAGAGAAGCTTCACAGCGATCAAGGGCCAGATTTTGAGTCTCATACAATCCGGGAATTGTGTAAAATTGCTGGCATTCGTAAAGTAAGAACAACGCTGTACCACCCTAGGGGAAACCCAGTAGAGCGGTTTAATAGAACTCTGTTGCAGATGTTAGGTACCCTAGAAAACAAACAGAAAGCTCATTGGAAAGAATATGTCAAACCATTGGTTCATGCGTACAATTGCACCAGAAACGACGTTACGGGCTACTCACCTTATGAGCTCATGTTTGGAAGGAAACCTCGTTTGCCACTGGACATTGCTCTTGGCATGCTCAATGATGAACCTTGTCAATCTCACTCAAAGTATGTAACCTCTCTAAAGAATAGGCTAGAAGAGAGCTACAAGTTGGCCTTAGAAAATAGCATGAAGGTAGCAGAACGGAATAAAAAGAGGTTTGACAGGAATGTAGTGGTTTCCAGTTTGGAAGTAGGTGATAGGGTTTTGGTTAGGAATGTCCGTTTAAGAGGCAAACAGAAACTGGCAGACAAATGGGAATCAGATGTGTACATTGTGTTAAAGAAAGCACAAGATGTTCCTGTGTATACCGTTTGTCCTGAAGGGAAAGAGGGCCCTGTCCGTACTCTGCACCGAGACCTGCTCTTACCTTGTGGGTTCTTACCTGGTGTGGAGGCAGACGAGGCCATCTTACCCAGAGTGCGTCAAAGATGTCGAACAAGGTCTCAGTTGGGTATGGAAAATGCTGATGAAGTAGGAAATTCAAACGATGAAAATTCTGAGAGTGAGTCTTCTTACTGTTTTGTACCCAGAGAATCAGTAGAAGTGGTTACTCGTTACATCCCACCTGAGAGTTCTTCTCATTTGGGTAGTCTCCCAATCCCAGACTCATTAGAGGTTGAAGTAGCAGGTACCAGCCAGACAAATGTTGATTCCCTGAAAGAAAAACAGCTTGAGGTTAGTGAGGTAAACACACAAGTGTGGGAAGTGAATAAAAACTTACCTGTAAGTGACGGAATAGAACCCAAGGATGTGGAAGGTGATCCTGGAGAGTGTAGAGCAGATGACACTGTAATAGTGTCTGGGGAGGAGGATTGTAATAAATGTGAGTTAGTGAATGAGTCTTCTCAATCACTAGAAAACAAACTGCAGAATCCAGTTGAAGAACTGAGGGTTGTTCAGGATGAGGAAAATTATCCTATGCCTGAGATGCTTACTGAAGAAGATTTTTCAAGTGAAGGGATGCCAGAGGAAGAAAACTCACAGTCTGAGGGTATTAGACGTTCCACAAGGCAAATCAAACCCCCAAAGAAATTTCACTATCCTAATTTAGGGAATCCTTTAATCTCAGTGGTTCAGTCCTTATTACAAGGACTAAGTACTGCCTTTGCTCAGTCCGAAGAGAATTCAGAATTGTACTGGAATAAATGTGTCATGGTACCGGGTAACCCCTTGTCAGTACTGACAACACAGCCATATGCATGCTCGAGGACGTGCATAAGATCAAAGGGGGAGGATGTAACCCAGGTTACCAAAAATACATGACAAAATTTAATAAATGAGTCAGGACATTTTTTCTTTTCAAATAAGATCGAGGATGTTTTCTAGCGCATTTTTTGTTTTCCGGATTTCGCACGCGGTTGGAGCTCGTGCTCTCTCTCTCATCGGCTGATCAGAAGTGCAGACGTGAATCGAGTCTCTCCAAAGAAAAGTAACGCATTTAAAAAAATCAAAGACAAATATGTGATTTTAGTTGAAGTTATACATGTCCAGAGACTATTTAGACTGTGAAGAAGTGAAGTTATGTGAAAAAATAGAGATTTGAGATTGATAATACGTGACGCAGCTACTGAGAAGAAGCCTCGTAACGCATAGTGCGTTGAAAAAGACGTTTTATGAGGAAACTGAGAGTTCATTTATTTCTGAGAGCTGGATGAGCAGAAAAAAAAGTCAAGTTGTAGGAAATCCACAGACCTAAAAGGGATTGAGTGTTCAAGTTCATCGTGTTTTGGTCAGGTTTTTTTCCCCTCTCTTTTTCTGTTTTTCTTGTCCATTCTTCTGGATTTGAGCGAATCTTAATCCTGTCAAGTGCACTGCTGAGTTGCTGACACATGATCGATGCTTAACGGAGTGGAGTTTCTGGATTCCTGGATTTCGTTCTAACTCCCGTGTTCACGGAGGGAGTGGGGACTGGCGAGCCACACGGACCTAACAGCGAGCGTGATTTTTGTGACACTGAACCAGTTCAGTTTCCGGCAGTTTGTGACATTGCCGATTTGGACGGTAGGATTGACCCAACAGCACTTGCATCTGATTCAAATAGCTCTTCCAAAAGGATTAAATCGCAGAGGATAGACTGAGAAAAGCACACATTCGTCGTTCATTTCACATTCACAAAGTTGCGAATCATTTGAGATACTGAGAAATTGAACAACATTTTGAAAACAGGTTTAAAATTTCAGTGACGGGAATTAAATGTGAATTTATTGTTTTTTTCTTTTTGCTTGATCAATGTAATTTATTTATTTATTTTTCTTACTTTCTTTCATTTCTCTGGTGTTTTATTAATTTGAAGCCAGAAAGACACATTTCAAAAGGGATTTAAATTTCACATTTTATTTTTCTCATTTTATTTTTAATATTTCAATTTACATTTCCTAGGGTGAGGTCCTCGGTGGTTGGGTTGGATTGATTGATTGATTCAGAAAAAAAAACTGAAAGAGATTAGTGAAACCTAGAAGGGGAAAGATAATTTGAAGTCAATTTTATTCGAAATTAGTATTTATTTATTTTTATTTATTTTTTGGTGATTACATTTACCTTTTGTGTACTTTAAGCTCCATTAAGTCTTGAATTCTGTAAAGGAAATAAGAGAGAACAGAGTTTAGGATCACAGAATTCATTTGAGGTCTTAAAGAAATTGTTTTAATTTTATTTATTTGGGAAAATATACATTGTATTTTATTTCACTTACTTTGTTTTGTTACACTTTTATTTTATTTTATTTTCATTGTCATACATTTCACTTGTCACATTTAAAAACCTGAAATTTGAAAAGAAATACAACAAGTTAAACCTTACCTGTTTGATGAGTGGTTCATTATTGTTGTGACATTCTTATTCTCTGCAGACGAATCTAGCCTTCTGATTAAACTGGTCCATACGCAGACTTTGTGTCTGTACTAGATTGAGTGAAGGGCTACATCATCATTAGTTGCTGGACCGACCATCTGATAACTTTTTTTATTTTATTTAGAGAGCCCTTTCATGGGTACTGCTGTTTCTGTGTTGATGCCATCTAGTGGATGCAACTTTCATTGTCAGAGTGTCACACTTCCTGATGGAAGTCATAAATCATGACTTTCAATCGCAATCATTATGTCACATGCAGTTTGTCTGCCGCATCAAAAATGTCAACGCTGTTTTCTCCAGCAGCTGGAATGTGTTAACCATAGCAACTCTTAGCGGCCACCAGGACTAATACAGTATTATATAAGCTATTTATTTGTTGTAAAGTGTAATAATCATCTCAGAAAAAAAAAATATATATTCTGTCAGGCGCAGTTAAAGTAAAAAATGCCTGGGGCAATATACGCTGTGTCATTATTCCAACATTATCTTCATAACTTACGAAATAAAAAGTTTACCCCTCAGAAAAAATGAACTTATGAGCGCGGCACGCGCTGTCACGTCATGTAAGGACACACACTTAAAAGTAATAAAAGTATAATCGGTCAGGTCGGTTACATGGTGAAAAATAGACTGTAAAAAAAAATAACGAGTATGGAAGAGATTCAAGCTGTACTGCTTTTGCTGGTTATGTAACGTTATAGGTTTACTAAAGAGGCAATTATCTGCTGCTTTTCTCCTTCTTTGCACACCAGAAGCGTGTCTGACGCGGCGCTGCTGCTGCTGCTGGGAAGCCCTATACTTCATGTTAAATATAAATACATTGGCTATTGATACAGCAAAGACAACGTCGGCGGTCGCCTATTGACCATACATATCTATGGTATTGACGGCAAAATAGGCTACAGAATATTTCGTTCTGTATTGACAGGTTTAATATTTCAAAATCGATAATTATGTTGTTTTTTATTATTACAAGTAGGCCTATATCTGCATTTATGTTAACCTACAGACTTTCAAACATGAAAATGTCATTTATTAATATGTATTCGTGTCAAAATGGCATATAAACTCCTTTCCCTATGCTGTTTTGCCTAGAACCGCTTCCAACACGCTCGCGTGTAGCGTGAAAAATAGGCGTCTCTTCTATTTGAAGCATGCACGCGTTTTCCGCGCGGCTCGGACCGCGCGTGTGACGCAGGCAGTATGCAAGCGCTAACCGGTTAACATGAGAGCCGAAATAAAAACGGACCGAGCCGCGCGGAAAACGCGTGCATGCTTCAAATAGAAGAGACGCCTATTTTTCACGCTACACGCGAGCGTGTTGGAAGCGGTTCTAGGCAAAACAGCATAGGAAAAGGAGTTTATATGCCATTTTGACACGAATACATATTAATACATGACATTTTCATGTGTGAAAGTCTTTAGGTTAACATAAATGCAGATATAGGCCTACTTGTAATAACAAAAAACAACATAATTATCGTTTTGAAATTTTAAACCTGTCAATACAGAACGAAATATTCTGTAGCCTATTTCGCCGTCAATGCCAAATATATGTATGGTCAATAGGCTACTGCCGACGTTGTCTTTGCTGTATCAATAGGCAATATATTTATATTTAACATGAAATATAGGGCTTCCCAGCAGCAGCAGCGCCGCTTCTGACAGACACTTCTTTCGTAGTCAGACACGCTTCTGGAAAAACGCTGCACAGCTGCAGAAACGCCACGCTTGCAGTGTGTCTCCGGCCTAAGGCGTTTCTGCTGCGTGTACATATATATGGTATTGGCGGCAAAATAGGCTACAGAATATTTCGTTCTGTATTGACAGGTTTAATATTTCAAAATCGATAATTCTGTTGGGTAACACTTTACTTGAATGGGGTGTGCATAAGACTGACATGACACCTTCATAATCATGACATGACACGTGTCATGAATATGAAGGAGTTTTTATGCATGTTTATGACAACTGTCATTAAGTGTCATTCGCTTAATTATGTCATTTTTAATGCAATGATGACATTTCGGAGTTGTCTTTGTTATGACAACTTGACATAAACCAATACATCATAACCTGTCAGTGTCTTTGTCATGACAACTTGACATAAACCAATACATCATAACCTGTCAGTGTCTTTGTCATGACAACTTGACATTACCAAGACAACATAACCTGTCATAAACAGACATGAAATGACATAGCAGATTAATTATCAAATTTAAGAAACTACTTAGCTTTTTGGGTTTACATTACATTAGTTGCTAGGCAACGTGGGGGAGAGGACGCTGGCCTCTCTAATTAAAATCTAATTAAATTTAGATTTTATTTTATTTTCTTATGTTTGTGACTAGTCTAACAGAGCTACTATTGGAACTGTTGCTGATTGCTGGCAGCCACTGAGAGGACGTTGTCTGCTGTTTTTTCACCGCTTCTCTTCTGTTTTTGTTTGAATTTGTGGTTGGTTTTGGTTTGAAGGACATTTGATGTTGCTCGCTGCGGCTGCTCTCTCTTCTGGGTGTCGGCTGCTCACTGGTGGTGTCCCTCGGGCTTGAACTGCATGGTGGCTGAAGTTTGCACCAGGCTAGCGTCATCAGCGTCCGGCATGATGTTGAGATGTAATTTTTACTTGTTATTCATGTATTGTTTTTTTTCCCGCTTTGTTGCACTTTGAGATTCTTCGGAATGAAAAGTGAGTTATAAATAAAATCTATTATTATTATTATTATTATTAAACTGTCATGTGGTTGGTTTTGACGTTGGCTGTCATTAGGCTATTATAATCTCATGATTGTTTTATAAATTTAATTTGTCATTTGCATGTCATTAAGTGTCAATACTCTGTCAAAATATTTTATAACATTGTCATGAATATATTTCTTGACCTAAACTACAGTGGTACAAGTTGAATTTGACAATAACATGTCATTAAGTGTCAATACTGTGTCAAATTATTTCATAAAATTGTCGTGAATATATTACTTGACCTAACGTTAAACTACAGTGGTACAAGTTGAATTTGTCATTAACATGCCATTAAGTGTCAATACTCTGTCAAATTATTTTATAACAGTGTCATGAATATTTAGCTTGACCTGAAATATGGCATCATAGAGGAAATCGTACAGAGTCATTAAAAACTATTAATATAACTCAAAATGATAGAGTGGCATAGTCATATACACCTATAATGTCTATGGTGGCACCACTGGTAATGTGTACGCTGTAACAGTTGTTGGCAGAGCCTCAGTCAGGTTAGTTTGTTTAGGTGTTTAATGTCAATTTAGTTTGCAGTAAGTAAAAACAATTCGCAACAACGTTATTTTGGGTTTAATATACTTTATTTAAACTTTCGCTCACTCTTTAACGAATAGTTTGAGTTTATTCTTACCATTTCTTTGTTTGTCTGTTTGTTATGGAGGAGTCCCGTGTGCTGGTGCACCGTCAAAAGGGGTTCGGGCGGAAACGTTGGCCCTATATATAATGTTCCGGCCTAGGCTCTAGCCGCAACCATTCCTTTTTCAGCCCTGGGTGGGGCTCTAAAGACTATTTCTCTTATTTTTATACATCGGAAGATAATTTATAAAGTGAAGTCATTTGACAAAGTGTTATTTTTCTGTGTTTGTTTATGTGTGTATATGATGTTGATATATATATGTTTATTTTGTGTAATGGCCATTATTTGTGTACGTGTTTTCCCCTTTTTGCGTTAATTGGTGCTGGTCACCTGTGTATAAAGTCATGCCTTGTGTTTTTAAGAGTCAGTTCTGTGAGAGGGCAGGTCTTAAAAATTAAATGATTGATTTTATTTCTCGAACTCCTTTTCATATTTTTAAGATATTTGAAATTGTCTATTATCTAACCTTCTGTTGAAGCTGGTGGAGGAAACTTAAAAAATAAAATAAAACATTAGGAACTGAAAAATATTAATGATGCTGTTATTAAAAAATAATTTGACAGCGTATTAACACCTAATTACATTTTAATAACAAATTAAACTTTTGCCACTGAAAAAAATGTATGACATTATAATGGCCTCAGTCAACATCAAAACCAACCACATAACAGTTTAAGGTTAACCCTATAAGCTAAGTAAGTTTCTTAAATTTGATAATCTGTTATGTCATGTTTATGACAGGTTATGTTGTCTTGGTAATGTCAAGTTGTCATGACAAAGACACTGACAGGTTATAATGTATTGGTTTATGTCAAGTTGTCATAAAGACAACTCCGAAATGTCATCATTGCATTAAAAATGACATAATTAAGCGAATGACACTTAATGACAGTTGTCATAAACATGCATAAAAACTCCTTCATATTCATGACACGTGTCATGTCATGATTATGAAGGTGTCATGTCAGTCTTATGCACACCCCATTCAAGTAAAGTGTTACCTTATGTTGTTTTTTATTATTACAAGTAGGCCTATATCTGCATTTATGTTAACCTAAAGAGTTTCTAACATGAAAATGTAATTTATTAATATGTATTCGTGTCAAAATGGCATATAAACATCTTTTCCTATGTTGTTTTGCCTAGAAACGCTTCCAACACGCTCGCGTGGCGTCTCTTCTATTTGAAGCATGCACGAGCCGCGTGGCTGACGCAGGCAGAATGCAAGCTCTAACCGGTTAACATGGGAGCCGAAATCAAAACGGACACGCCACGCAGCCGAGACGCTCACGGCACGCTTGCAGTGTGTCTCCGGCCTTAGTTACAACTTGTAAGACGCGATGGGGCTGTAGCAACGTTGTTGCGCAACATTCAGCAACTTCAAGACGACATTCTGGCAACTTATTTTTTTAATGCTATATTAAAAAACATCTGGTGACCTATGTTGGTATAAAATTAATAATTTTCAGTAGCCACTAGATGGCAATAATAGTATCCAATGGCTGCAATATGCATAGCTGCATGAAGGCTGAACTCTATAAACCAATGTTTTAACGAACTTAACCTCTTAAATTTTACATTTTATCACAAGTTAAAATTGTAAATTTAAATATTTTTTTTTTTTTTTGTAGTTTTAGACTATAAAAATAGGCCAAAACATGCTTAGAAAAATCTAACCATGCAATAAGAAAATGACAAAGTAGGAGATCATGTACCATTTTTTTTTAAACAAAATCATTAAATTTAAATAACTCAAAAAGGTTAAAGGAACAAACAGGTAAGAATAACAATGAACCTAACAATAGCAACAACAACAAAAAGTGTTAACTTTCTGCTTAGTGTAAACAGGTTAGCAGAAAGGTTGAACAAATTTAGGTTGCATGCTTACATGCACTTGTGGCAGCCGGTTACTGTGTGTCTGTCATTGGCTCATTCAATTCTTTGTTTTTGTATGTGTCAGTGACAGTGAATTAAAAAAAAAAACGCATTGTTATAGGCTCATTAAATGCTTTGTTTGTGTGTGTGTGTGTGTGTGTGTGTGTGTGTGTTCATGTGTGAGTGTTTGCCACATTCAGAATGTTGTACAGACTCACACCTTCATTTCTGTGTATGTATGATCATCATTGTGTTGGATTTTTTTTTTTTTTTTTGGACAAATAAAAATGAAAAAGCTCTGAAATCTATTAAATTCCCATTGATTCCTATGGGTGGACATTTTTGTCCACGAAGGCCCAATTAAGGAGTTTTTTTTTTTCAACCACTTAACATCGTAAAATCAAGTCAATGTATTTTTTTTATGTTCAGGTGACAAACTTAGAAAAAGTAGCCAAGTCTTGTACCACTCAGATTAAGGGAAGTATTTTTAAAAAAAAAAAAAAAATGCTTTTGGACAGTTTTGTGCCTAAGGTCCGTAACTCACCGCCTGCTTCCAAAGCAGGACCTAACCTTTATCGCTGGGACCACTCCGTCAAAAACACACTTCTTTGGTATGATTTGGTGAAGTCCTGTGACAGCAGTGGCGTGGAGATCCACTTTGCGACGCGACTGAAGCGATGTTGTGAAGCTTCCCGTCATTGCTGCGTTCAAATCGGTTCAAATGCAGCACTGCCTTCCCGGAATGCTGTGCTGAAGCGCTGAAGCCGCTTGATGTCACCCATAGGAATAAAGTGGAGCGGACTATAACGACATATGTATGAAAGTTTGTTAAGGTGCGGTTCTTAGACTAAGTGACAACCGCTACAGATTGTTCAGGCAGAACAATAAAATCACTTGGTCCATGTCCACAAAAAATCCTTTCATGTTCCCATTTGTTTCATACATCAGTATGGGTGTGGTTCTATAAATGAACAATAATAACAATAATGAATATAAATACAATCATGCTACAGAAACAATAATAACTTCACAATATAAAGTAATGATGCAATAGCATAAAGATAAGGACATATTTATACAAGTCCAGCAAATGCAAATTTCTTCTGGTCTATATACAGGATATACACTTTAAATCAACTAACATATCAGGCAGATATTCCCCATAATATTCAAAAAGCTGCCTTTAAAGCCTTATTCAGCATGGTTTAGGCTAAAATGAATGAGCATTACGTGCGCCTTTGACTTCACGGGAATAAACAAACTTCTAGTGTTGTCGTATAACAAAGCAGATAAATCTAACAATGGATGCAGAAATGAATATTTAACTACTTACTTTTAAGACGTACGCACACAGTATGAACAAAAACCTGGTAGAAATGCGACCAGATCAGCACGGAGATCAGTACAAAAACATCTCCGGTGCAGAAGTTAGCAACTTCGGTACATGTCTCTACATAAACCGTCTTTGACTGACATGTAGTTCTGCTGAGTTAAACCAATGAAATTACAGAATAATAATCATGTGATTTATATGTTTATATCTGTAAATGCAACAAAGTAAATGTCCAGCAGATGGCACCAACGTCTGGCAACATTAGTGTTCACGGACGACTGGATCGGCACCTGAGAGTGTGTTTACGGGCGTGCATTTCCTCTCTCGCGCTAGTCACGCGCGCGCGCACCCTACCGGGAGAAGAGCCCGTACGGCCCATACAAGGACCTTCCGCTCTGTCGACGTCAAGTCGACCCATACTCGAAAAAAACTCTTCGAAACTTGTGAGAAACTGTAAGCTCCAACATTAGTTTTTGAAACTTTGTCTATGTTTAGTATGGGATTCCAAGTCTTTAACAGTGTAAAAAGCTCAGTATGCATGAAACAGCATTTCACCCCCCTTTAACATTAGCTCTAGCAGTAGCAAGCTGAACCGTTTTGCACATCAGAATAGTGCGCGTTTAGACAAATTGAATAGTAGCACATTTGAATAAAGAAGCTCATTTTGTGTGAACGTCCCCTAGGTTTAATATGAAATAACATCACATGCTCCATTTATAAATGTAATATACGTGATCATGTTTACTGATGTACACTTACAAGATGGCCAACAAGCAGTTTAACTCACCGCCTGCTTCAAACGCACGACCATGAACCTTTAATCGTTGGGACCGCCCAATCTTTCAGCATTAGACGAGCTACAAATCCGGAGTCGAACTGGGCTTGTTTATAAACCATCGTTGCTGAAATGCAAGGAACAAACAAAAATACTTGCACAACTCCGTTGCTAATCCAGAAAAACAAACTCATCAACTATCCCATTAGCGCTGGGTTCTTTGGGAAGCTGGGCAGGGTTGACTTGCCCTGACAACCAAAAACACACTTCTTTGGTGACATTGTTGATTTGGTGAAGTCCTTCCCTAAAGCCGAGCTCTCTTGCACTGCCCCCACCGTTGTGTTCACCGTCGGCCTGTTTTTGTCTGTAAAGAAATAAAAATATGACAGAAAATTTTCTCAAAATATGTCCTTTAGGTACATCAATGCAGTCACAGACAATAACGGAAGAATGCTTTGTGTTCTGCTCTGTGAGAAATGATCAAAGCGTGTCCATCTCGTGGTATAAAGGGGATAAAATGGTGAACCAGATCAGCAATCCTGATCTCAGCATTAACCTCAGTTTACCATTAGAGCTTCATTATAATGACCCAGAGATCTACAGCTGCACGGCTGCAAATCCAGTGAGCAATAAGAGCGTCCGTCTTCACAGGAAAGAGACCTGCCCACGACATGAAGGTAGGAAAACAAACCCTCTTCCTGCCACATAACCTCTGTTCAGTCTGTTTTTCCACAAACAAAAACCTTTAATGAGACTGATGTTCATGAATAAGTCTTCTTTCAGGTTGTCTGAATCGTTGTGGCATCACCGAGGCTGTGATCCGACTGGTTCTGTCTAGTGGGAATCGCCAGTTTTCATTCTGGTTGAACATGTGAGGTTCTGCTCGGCTCAGAGAAGAGCTGCATCCATGTGATGATGATATGTCCTTGAGACGACAACAATGACCGTTTCTTCCAGTGATACCTTCACCCTTGCCGTTCTCTTCATTGTGCACATGATGGTGATGAAATGCTGCAAGACCCGTTGACAACGAAGTTGGTTTGTCGAAAGATAGAGCTGCAAATGAATCGTTTATCGTCACCCAGAACAACACTCTCCAAACTGACATGTCATTATTGACATGAGATAAAAGGTTATTTGACATCATTGACTATAAACAATGTGCTAGAATTTTTTCGTATACATTTGTTTATGAAGTCTTAGAAATTAAAACTTGGCCATGGTCACCCATTTGTTCACTAAGGGTAAAATTAAGAGAAATTTCAACATTAAAGGCATAGTTCACCCAAAAATAAAAATGTGATGTTTATCTGCTTTATCATCCAAGTTGTAGGTGTGTTTGTTTCTTCAGGAGAACACAAATGAAGATTTTTAACTTCAACTGTTGCTTGTATAATACATGTCAATTGTTTTTTTTTATATATATATGAGAGCCACTATGATAGTGAAAAACACAAACATACAAATCCATATTAAACCCTGCGGCTCGTGATAATACATCAATGTCTTAAAACACGAAATGGTCAGTTTCTGCAAGAAACCGAACAGTATTAGTTTAATTTTTTTACCTCATAGCAGGCGAATCACATCTAGTGTTCCCATCCGTCATTACTTCTGTCAAAGAAGGTCAAAACCCAGCACGGTCATAGAAATGTGTACATAGATGCCTTATTCGACCGATCCGCACATCCAATAATGACGTAGGTATATATATCTAATCATACCGGGTTTTGACCTTCTTCGGCGGTAGTAATGATGAATGGGAATTCGTCACTCGTAGAAACTGATCGTTTCGTGTTTTAAGACATTGATGTATCATCACAGGCCACAGGGTTTAATATGGATTCGTATGTCTATGTTTTTTACTCTCATAGTGGCTCTCATAAATAAAAAAACATTGACATGCATTATACGAGCAACAGTTGAAGTTAAAAATCTTCATTTGTGTTCTACTGAATAAACAAACACACCTGTTGGATGCACTGGGGGTGAGCAGATAAACATCACAGTTTCATTTTTGGGTGAACTATCCCTTTAACATTTTTTTTTTTTTAAGTTTCAGTGGTTGATGTAAAGTGTTCACTGAAAAATTACAGTCCTTTCACCATTTAGGCCGTGTGTCCACCAAAGTGTTTTTTCACGCTGCTGGCTGGCGTTTTTAATTGTTTTCAGTGAGAGCGCCGCGTTTTTAGAACGCCTGGAGCGCACCGAGGCGCTGAGCGAGTATTTCACACTCAAGCGCTGAGCGCTCAGCGTTTTTAACTGGTCGCTGAGAGTTGAAGAATGTTCAACTTTGAGTAAAACGCAGCGCTCATCACTGTCACTTTTCACCCAGCCGTCCAATCACAGTGGAGGAGGGGCGGGACTAATACTACAAAGACCAACTGCCATATTCTACGTGTCATCATCAGATGAAAACAAGCAATAATAATGGAACAAAATGATTTAAAACAAAAGCCAGAGCAAATACTTTACATTGGATCTGCATTTTTATATAGAATACAATACAGGAAAAAACAACCTGTGAAATTAGAAGGACTTTCCGTATCATAACAACAAGCAAGTCTCAACTGAAGAAAAAAAACGCTGCCTGCCAAAACGCTCTCAAGCGCTCACAGCGGGGAGTTTTCAGCTGGCTAAAAACGCTTTGGTGGACACACGGCCTTACTCACGTTCATGTGGTTTTAGACCTGATATTACTTTCTTCTGGGGAAAACACAAGAAGATACTTTGAGAGACATGTTTGATACGGTGGAAGTCAATGGGCACCAATGTTGTTTTGGTTAACAAGGCTCTTTAAAGGGTTAGTTCACCCAAATATGAAAATTATGTTATTAAAGACTCACCCTAATGTCGTTCCACACCCATAAGACCTCCGTTCATCTTCAGAACACAGTTTAAGATATTTTATATTTAGTCCGAGAGCTTTTTGTCCCTCCATTGAAAATGTATGTACGGTATACTGTCAGTGTCCAGAAAGGTAATAAAATCATCAAAGTAGTCCAAAAATAACAAAAACTACGACTTTATTCAGCATTGTCTTCTCTTCCTTGTTTGTTTTCAATCAGTGTTCGCGACTGCGCAGTGACGCTGGTGACGTGTTATCTGGTGCGCGCAAGCTTTGTTTAGTTTGAGGGAGACGGTCGCGAACACGGATTGAAAACAAACAAGAGATAGAGTAAATCTAAAATATCTTAAACTGTGTTCTGAAGATGAACGGCGGTCTTACGGGTGAGGAACGACATTAGGGTGAGTCATTGATGACAATTTTCATTCTTAGGTAAACGAACCCTTTAAATATCTGGTTTTAACTGAACTGCACCTTTACAATGAACAACCTTGCCAAAACAGTGGATGATGAATGTGCAAATACATTTTAATACATTGTATCATATTTCCTGTGTTTTAAGACACTTTAGATAGTTTTGTCCTATTGTTTCTGTTAACTAAGTTTCCATTTGAGATGACCGATGCGGTGTGTGTGTAAATATAGCCCTATGTTTCAGTCTGTTGGTCATTGGTGAATAATGCTTTTGAGTTTATACATTTTTTTCCCTCCCTATCCATTATGCTCTTTTTATTTTTTATAAAATCAACAGATCATTGCCTCACCATTTTCCCCTTCTTTACTGGAATGTTACATGCATCCTATTAAAAATAAAAAGATAATTTATAAATTATATCTTTTGAATATCATTTCTGTCTCCCAGATATAAATGGACATACACAGATATGAACAAATATTTAGTTACAGTGGATTTTAGAGTTTAGTCATTTATTATTTATAGTATAGGTATTTTTATTAACAAATATTCTGATATACAAATATATAAACTTATTACACTAAGCATTTGATTTATCATCATCGTTACTAACAGTATCACCAAAATCATTCATGCTATTATATTTACTATTATTCATACTATAATAATTACTATCATCATCAAATTCATTTTTATTATTTGTACTTTTACAATGATCATCCTCATCATCACTATAGTTAGGTCTTCCACTTTCTTGCCCCACCGATGCATCATCTATCAGGACCTCGTTTAGAGTGTCCTCATCTGTCAAACGGGGAATCCGGTCCACCATTTTGAAAGAATCACCTGTAGACGGTTCACCTGCTGGCTCTAAGAAAAGGAGAGTTTTGCATCATTAGTAATTGTGGCAGTCAATTGACCCTCATTATTTGTGCAGTGCTATCATGATCAACAATCTGGAAATAAATAAAAATTATTACATTTGTGGGTGCCCGAGAACTATTTTGTGATTAGTCAGAAATTTAAAGTGGACGGGGTTAATGCACTGTATTTTTATAAACAAATTTTGGATATTGATGGCTGCAACTTACTCCAAAAATGTCATATCTTTCCTTTTATTTACACGTTTTAAATGTTTGGGAACACTCAACAACTCTAACAAACAGAGCACTTCTGTGAGGTAGCTTGAACAATCAAGTAATAAATAACAAATTCTTCACTTTTGGATTTTAGTGCAACATTATAATTAAAAAATTCCTGGACCGGAGTTGCAGATGCAGAACAATTAATTATGTTGGTGTGAAATAAACAGTTATGGAAATTAAATTAAATAATCTGCTCCCAATAATCCCGAAAAAAGTCTGTTAGTGCCTTAGTGACAATTTCTTCACTCAGAGAAGACGTCGATCTCAGCTGTCAATCATGACGTCACACCGCCGTTTTTATAGCATCAAATAATTAACTAAAACTAAACTTATTTAAAAAACGAACACTTGAAATGAAATCATCGTGATGATAACTGCCTACAATGACATAAATTAACTTTGGGGAAAAAATATTTGAAGTGTAATTTGACTGAAGTGTAATTAACAATGCTTTTCAGGTTTTTATAGGTGTAACATTAGTTTTTAGGTAGAGAAATGGAATAAAGTATGCTAATCAAATGGAAAATGCATATTTAACTGTTTAAATTAAAGACTAATCCTTACAAAAGCTATTCAATCAAGAGCAGTGGGTGATTTGATTCCTTATCTTTTCTTTGACATTAAACAGACAGCACGGCTACTGCCCCTTTAAGACCTAATGGAAGGCTCTGCGTCGTCTTTCTCGGCTGCAGAAAGTCCTCTTAAAGCATATTCAGACTATATGTCTGCTTGGATACTCATCAAGATGGACATGTTGACATACTTCTTGTGTGAGTTGGTCCGTTTAACCACAAGACTTGAACGAGAACTCAATATTTGCGCGCTGTGAGACGAGTGCGCGCTTTCGGATGATGCACAGAGGCAGATCAGCGCGCGCGCTCTCATTCGCGTCTTCTCTACACATGACAGTGAAAATGACTGCTCATATTCAATGACAATACGGCAGCACTCGCATTAATTGAACAAAGTTTACACAGATAGACCGTTTTGCCCACGGTTTTCTTTTATTAGCGCTGTTGTAATGTATCACTGAGGAGCCAGCACGTGTATCCATCTACAGAAACATAGCCGCCTACATAAAGCATTATTTTCAAGTTACAACCTATATTATTGCGTCATCAGATGTGAGATGAACCGCGGTGCAAGTGCTCACTTTGTCTCTCACCCCAGAATATACATATATATCCGAGTCCTGATCGGGATGTAACGTCCGATTCCGATCGAGTCTGAAATCACCGATTTCCGATCACGTGATCGGATCGGGACATCCCTAATAATTTATCACTTCACCTCTTTAGTAAACCCTGACAATAGTTTTTAAACATCAAAAGAGGGTTTGCACTGGCACAAGCTGTTAGTAAACCGGGCCCTTAATGATATTTCTTTATGATACAAACCCCAGGGTTATCTCTGGAACTTACCTCCACCACTGATTCCTCCAAAAGAAATGTTCTCTGAATCAACTGTATCACCCTTAGACTTTTTGTACGTGTTCTGAATGGAGATAAGAATATTTCAAGACAAAGATTTAAATCACAATCAATCAATACCAAATGTAATACCAAATTAAACAGAATTAGCTTCTTAAACCAGTCAGTGTAAATAATGAATGACTTTTCAATGATCTACTTTAAATGTCTTTTTCTGAGAAAATATCTGAAGGAACTTCACAAATCTTTCACAAATACTTGTACAAACCCCCCCTTAAAACAAAACTGCACTGTAGAATACATGGTCTTCAGTGAACACTGCTGTTAATAAGTGTTACAATATTAATACAAAAACACAAGTGTTGCTTGTTTACAATTTTCTGTGATAATACTTGCCTTTATTTGTCTGCGTTTAATTAATACAATGACCCCTGCGATGATTGCGATGATGATGACCCCTCCGATGACCCCTCCGATGATGACCCCTAAGTTGCCATCTGTCTCGGGTGGCTCTGTGCCTTCAGTGGGATAGGATTCAGCAGACTCCCATGGAGGATCTGGGCTGACGGTACTGAGCAGCTGATCTAAATAGGACAAAATTAACAAAAACAATTAGAGATATAAAGTTCTTCTATAAAAGTTTTTTTTATAAAAAAAAAAAAAAGTTAAGACGTTGAGTGAGACGTTCATTGAGACGAGTGGATGTAACAAAGTCATATTAAATACCCCGTCGGGACGCCCTACTAATCTGTTAACATGAGCGCCGAAAAAAATATGCGCTGCTTACGCCCTGCTTACAAGTGCAGTGTGAAACCGGCGTGAGGCGGTTCAGCAGTGACATGCTTAAGGCCCTGAACACGTGCAGGCGCGAAGCATTTGGCTAGGAGGGGCAGATGGGCGAAGGGTTAAAGTGAAGCTCTCTGATTGGCCGAAAGCTTTACACACTGTGGCTCAGCAGCAGAATCAACGTCATGGATTGCACTGAAACCGGCGAAATGCGAGATGCAACAAAATGCGTACCTAGAGACCAGCGAATCGTACAAGCGTACTTAAGAGTCAAAAAGCGTGCCGAGTACAAAAAATGCGTACATGTTGGCAGGTCTGCAATTTAATAGAGCCGTGTAATGACGTATAAATAATGAATATCTAAAAATAGTCTGATAGACTGTTTAATATACAACATTACCAATTTGTAACCAAAGACTAGGCTATGTAAAATGAATTAACATTTATTAGTAACTTTGGTAAGTTTCAGATTTCAATTCATAAATAACATCGATGGAGGGGGGCCCAAAAAATGCAGCCTGCCTAGTCCTTTATTTAAATCGGCTCTGGTTGTGACGACATCTCAGAGCCGTACTGGGACAGAGTTTCAGGCCAGGAAATCCTACACCCATCCAGGCCAATATGCACCCAAAATAAAATGTAGAATCACAGACAATCCTATTTTTTACCTAAATAATTAAAGGCTTTATCTATAACGGTACCCTCACTTCCCTTTTGCTTTTCTTAATTGTCCCTAATATCTCTCTGTCTATATCTATTTTAGTACAACAGTATTATATTTAAAGCAGTACTTGGCAACTTTTGCTCTCAGAGTCCCCCTACAGTTTGGAATAAATAGTGTCCTCAACTACTGTCTTAAGCTCTTTAATCCTACAACAGGGGATGCCATCGTGCGTGCATTTGTTGACATGACAACCCTGATAGCCCTGAACTAGTAATGCGCGGGTCGTCTTCTATTTTTTTTACAGTCTATGGTCGTCTCATAACCCGCGGACCCCGTATGTCTATTTAATGGTCGCGGGTGCGGGGCGGGTTGTAAAAATATATACAGTGGTGTGGTGCGGGACAAATAACTTCATAAAAGCGTCCCCGCGGGTTGGTGCAGCACTAACAGTTCCCCTGAACACTGCAGGAGGAGTTCACATGCAGGTGTTCTTCTGGCGTCGCGTGTGAAATGTCTTCATCCCAGGTAACGTTACAGTCAGTGGCATATGTTTCAGCATGTCATATGAATATAATTTCATGGGTTTTATTTTTTTCAAATGCCAAATAATCACGATGCTCACGTTTACAAGCCAGTGTCATTATAGTAGTCTATTGGTTAGCGTTTTACAGAATCTATATGATACTTCAGTTCAATGTTTGAGTGGTAGCTCACCGCAACAAGCATGACAGCATCGGTCGGGCACGCCTCCTTCAGCTCACGCCGACCAGCAAACGCTGGTCACATGCTGATCCTCGTCCTGCCTTTAATCACATCACTTTTTCGTTTCCTCTTATTGCTTTCCTCCAACAAAACCTTTTCTTTCTTATTTGTCTCTGCTGCTTCGGACATGACTATATTATCCGACGAACAAAGTTGGGCTCGCACGTCTAAATGTAAGGAAGTGTGTGTGTTGGTGGAAGTGACGTATATGCCGTAAAGCAGTCGAATTTTGTAGTTCTCTTTGTTCTCGGGTTACTACCCGAAACCCGAAGTTTAAAAGTACGATTAAAAACGATACAGACCCCATCAAGCTATGGCAGACGTGTCATTCAACCTATTGTAAGTCGATTTATCATCACAAGAGTCTTAAAAAATATATAATGAAGGTTGAAAAGTTACCTAGTGCTGCTCTAAGACAATGTTGTTTAAATGTAAAAAAGAAAAAGTTTCTTATTTTGCTTCTACTCTGCCTGGCTGAATCTGATGTGTAATCACTGTACCACAGTGAGTGCTAGGATGATTATCTCTACCTTCTTTTGATTAAAAAAGGGGGGAAAAGTTAAGCCTCACAAATAGGCAGACATAGGGTGCATCTCAATCAGCTCCCTAGCTCAGTAGTCATCCCACAGACTAATTCCCTTATCAGTGCCCTGCCTACTAAACTAGTTAGCTGATTGAGATGCACCCATAATTTTCTAAATAAATGTAAAAATGTATTCAATAATAAACTATATTTTGACAGTATCTACAGGGGCATAGCACAAGATCCAGGCCAATGCACCATCTCCTGGCCCTCTGCACTGCAGTCCTGATGAGCCCTCATGTTCCCAAAATAAAAAAGCTGTAGATACTATTTACAAAGTGAAATAGCTTAAGTGAAAATAGATTATATTTACACCATATAAAAGTAGAAGTTCTTTGCAATATGTGTAAATAGTAATTACATGCAATTTAAACTTTTTGACAGATACACAATATTTGCACCTCAGTACATTAAAAGGATTCACTAATAATGAGTGTAAATGATTATATTTATTCAAATTATTAAATGAATGCAGTTTTAATGGGACACCTATCCCTAATTATTTTCACTGACAAATATTGCAAATTATGTGGTGCATTTCAGTCTTTAAGGTTGTATACTTTATTTATTTGTGTGTACTAATTATTCTCTAATTTTACATTGAAATATGTTGCGAAAGAGTCGCACGTTTTCTTTACTGCATCTGTGATATTTAGGATTTAATATGTATTTATTTTATTGCATTTGATTAATTTATTAACAAATCAAGGTTAAAGGAAGATTTTTCATGAAGACGGATTATGTGGGTTGTTTTTATTGGACATGGAGTTGAAACTTAAGCGATATGCGAACACTAAATGCTTTTAGAACATTTTCTTCATTTTTATTCAAATTATACCTTTCCGGTGTGATATGTGATGGGAAAAGCATTGTTTTTTGTTGTTGTCTGGACTATTGCTCCTCCCTGTTCCCAGTAACATCTCGGCTACCTATCAGTATCATATAAATGTGAATATTTGTCTGCTAAATTACTTATGTAACTTTACAATAAATAATATTAATCTCCTTTAACCATAGTAGGTAGGGGTGCTATCGCTAACGTTCGCTAGCAGTTCAATACTAATTTAACAAAAACAAAAAAAAGTACAGTATTTACAGATAAAACTGACCTGCACTTGAAGCCCTGAATAGGTCAGTACGTTTGCAACGTTTTGCTACTTCTTCTTTGAGTGCTTTCTTTTTCTTTGCCCTTTTCCTCTCAGCTTGACCGGCTGCTTTCTCCATCATTGGGTGCTGCCCGCATTTGGCGGCTGAGGCAAAAAGTCGCCAGACTAACAGATTTGTGATTATTTTGTATTAATAATTTTATTGAATGACGAATTCGAAAATTATCACTTTAGTAAAGGTAATAATATAAAATAAGAATTATAAAAAAAAAAAAAAAAAAAAAAAAACGCTGGCCATGGCAGCAGGCCAAATTAGTTGCCAGGCCACCGGTATTCTCCCGGTGCTCCCGCAATAAGTAACAAACGACGAATAAGTAGTTGAATTTAGCCTCGACCAGGGCCGTGCAGAGACCGTTGGAGGGGCAGGTGCTCAAAGTATAAAAGGGGCACATGGAACAAGGCTTTTAATCGGGCTGTGCTAAAAATATCAATACAGCAATATATTGTCACACATTCCTTTCTGATACGCATTTCAATACAGATGTTTCTGTATTGATATGGCAGCAAATGCTGTGATGCAGTTTTGATAAGAAACCTTTAAAAGGTCAAAAGTTAAAAATATATTTTAAAAGTAAAAAAAAAAAATCTTACCACCAACTTTTCCAATAACTCTGGGATTAGAAACTGTTATAATTATGATTCTGTTATACAGTAGTAATAGTAAAGAACAGCTGTTAGTAAACTGTAGGTAAGACATGGTCATTATTCAAAATCAGCGTGGCCCATTACGTACAGTACGGAATAGATTTATTTAACGTCAGGTCAGTATCTGTGGCTATTTTCATGGCAAAAACTGAATTACAAATATACAAGAGTTACATTTATGCAATAAAAATAAAAACCAAGCAAAAAAACAGAAAAAAGCAATATTATACAAGATTTTTAACATTAACTTCTAAAACCTTTTCTAGGTTATTCTTAAATTCCTAAATCAATCCTTCAGTGTGTTGCTGCCTTTGCTGTTGTTGCTGCTGATTCTGCTGGAGTATATCTGAGACTATAGACATTAAAACAAGCGCTAACACTTCACTTGAAGGGGTGTGCATCAGACTGACATGACATTCATAATCATGACATGACACGTCATGAAAATGAAAGAGTTTTTATGTATGTTTATGACAACTGTCATTAAGTGTCGTTCGCTCAATTTATCATTTTTAATGCAAAGATGACATTATGTGAGACGTCTTTGCTAGTGATAGTGACAAACTTTAAAATTTTAAGTTGTCATAAACACATCTCACATAATGTCATCTTTGCATTAAAAATGACAATTGAGCGGATGACACTTAATGACAGTTGTCATAAACATGCATAACAACTCCTTCATATTCATAATCTGGGTATTTTCATACCTTTTCCTGAAATCTACTAGGGCCATATCTCATGTACTCTGCACTTTGATGTTAGGTCAGGTTCATTTTATATTGACATCGATATTTTTAATAACACTTTTTAAAGTTACAGAAAAACATTTTTTTTTATATTAAAATTAGTGCTGGGAATCGATTTAAACAAATTACCTAATCAATCACATTTTTTCTGTAATTAATCAAGATAAATCACGATTTAAAAACATGGGCATTTTTAATACTACAAATTTACTCTACAAATTTATGTACAAACAATTTAAAGACAACATATTGTAAAAATGTGTTATTGGCATCTTTTTATGAATAAAGGCCATATCACTGATACTAATGTCTCTATGAAACATTATGACATTGCATTACAGTATGAATGAAAGCTACCAATTTCAATATTTATTAGGCTTTAAAAAAAACACTTAATTTAAGTGAACTTAAAACAATCTTTATATAAACCCATTATAATAAATGTTATATTTACCGGTGGCCTTTTAGACAGAAAACGTAATAGTAACAACTTTCTGAATTGCACAAATAAATCAAATACAGATGAATTATCATTAAAGCTACACTTTTCTGTGATGAACATTATTGACATGAACATGATTGAAACCTGTTCTGAATTTATATAACGTTATATTTTTAATGATAATAAAAAACAGATATAGGCTAATTCAGAGGATGAAAAATCAGTATAAGCCTTTACCAGTGTTTTTTTAAATAAATACTAGAATAAAAATAATAGTTTAAAATATAAATAGTTTTTAGTAAAATAACAAGACAAGACTGTGTAACTCTACGCCCTTGAAACTTTTCTCCCTCAAACAGCAAACTAACGTTACTTCTACAATACACACACAGGAAACATATAAACAACAGCTCCATGCTCTCTCCACGTCGTTCTTGTAAAATGTAGGGCTGTACTAGAATAATCGAATATTCGAATATTCGTTCGGTAAGGTTGCATTCGATTTTCAGTTTTGAGATTCGAATATTCTTCTTTTTTTTTTTAAACACGTGACTTCCGTAAAAATAAAGACAAAATGAATCCCTTATATAGAATAAAATAGATATTACATTTTGTGTCATTTTAAAAACAATTAATTTATTCTTATTCAACTGTTTAGAAGCATGCTACCATGTTCTTTATTTATTACAGTTCGTTGAAATCACTGTGTGTTACTAATTTAATTTCTGTTTTGGGATTCATTTGTTTTAAAGAAAGGTTCGTTATGAATACCTTATTAAAGTTCTTGCTCTCAACAGACTTTGTGTTTTGTATCACTTGTGCACTGTCCGTTTTCGGAGCATAAACCTGCCCGTGTAATGCGTACCGGAAACTGTTCTATTTAAAAGATTATTAAATCGAATTAAATTGGATGTGTGCCACCTGATCATATTGCACCAAATGCAACACTGCACTCCACTGGGTCTCCCGCAACACATTTACGATGCCGAAGAGTGAAACGTGAAGTCGTGAAAGATGATACAAATGCAAACCGACACTATTATTATATATTTAGCCCCACCCACCGAAGCTTCGAATATTCGATATTGATTGCCACCTAAGCTTCGAAGCTCAAAAAATGGCATTCGAAACAGCCCTAGTAAAATGATAACAAATACTAACTAAACAAACACTTCGCTGAGAACAACACTTAACGCCACCGCTGTATTGAAGAATCCGCTTCTCAGTCCACTCTCCACTGATGCCATAAGCCCTATTCGGACTGGATTAGTTTAACATGGGGACGTGGGGGTAAAGTCATTATTACCAGAGGTTCTCGGTGATTTTAGTCCCGTCCGAATGTGCCATCTCGGTAATCATTACGGACAATAGCCCTATTCGGACTGGATTAGTTTAACATGGGGACATGGGGGTAAAGTCATTTTACCTTAGGACGTCTGTAATATTAATGGCCAATTTGCACGGGATAAGACATCTCAGTAAAACTAGCAGAAGTGGGAGGAGTAACTCGCTTTACGCACCTCCTTGACGTCATGTGCGTATGACGTTACCGTTAAAACGTGAGCAAACACACAACCTGAGCGCCAGTCTGAACTCCGTCTCCAATATATATGTGTGTTTTAATAAACAGTTAGGTCCAGTCTAACGATTCTGATTGGATTGTGTTGGTAATAGACACTTTCCTAGAGCTAAAATGTGTTGTGCCTCTAATAAGTGCTTTTGATCTTCTTTTTGCTTTAAATGATATGCGGAAAATACTGGACATTTTCCACAGATTTGTCCCACCACCTACAACGCAACCGAATGCTTCAAGCGCCTCCAAGGTCGCAAAATGTGCTCTTTTTTAACTTTTAAACAGCCAATGACGGAATTTTACCATACATTTTTACAGCAGGTCTATTCGAACGGGATTAGTATTACCTGAGGTAATAGGCTTGTTTGAGATGCGCCTTGCCTCGCCTGAAATAAAGGCGAGACTAGGCGGCTGCAGTGAGGGGAGGAGTGAAAAAAGTGCAGGCAAGCCGGACAGTTCTCTCTTCTCGTAGTGGATCAGACACCTGCGAGATCAGTTGCGGATATCGCGGGATTCACACTCGTGCGCTCTGTTGCTGATAAGCTGGATGTAATTTAAGTTCTGTTGCTTTTATATGAAAATAAATATTATGAACAAGGCACCCAAAGTTTTTGTTATTTATTTCCTTTCGAAAGGCCTGCTTATCTAGCATTTTTACTTTAATTACACACATTTTTATATATTTTTATTAATATGACAACAATCACATAACCCACAGAAAGACCGCACTGTCCGAGAGTTTGAGAATATGCACACATAATTTATACACATTAAAACATGATATCAGAGTTTTAAATTCAAATATATTAAAAAACAACCTTGCATCACGGTTATTTAAACCAATAAGCATTAAGCTGTGTCGTCAGCAAGTCGTTTCCCATCATGCTTTTGGTCAGCGCAGTCGGTGGAGAGCAACTGCGCTCGACTGCAGAATCCGACACATCCGCCTCGCCAGCGCGAGAGATTTTTGACATACGTCAGCATGACATCAGAGCAAGGCGGACCGCCCTCGGACACATTTCTAACCGGCATGCATCTCGCGCTGATCACCGGTGATCGGTTCTGCGCAGATTTTGCTCATCTCAAACAAGCCTAATTTTTCCGGACCTTTTTACAGAAGGTAAAAGTCTCGGTAATCTTTACTGACATTGTCCGTAATGATTACCGAGATGGCACATTCGGACTGGACTAAAATCACCGAGAACCTCTGGTAATAATGACTTTACCCCCACGTCCCCATGTTAAACTAATCCAGTCCGAATAGGGCTAATGTCAGTAAAGATTACTGAGACTTTTACCTTCTGGAAAAATGACCTCGGGTAATAACGTTACTAATCCCGTTCGAATAGACCTGCTGTAAAAATGTATGGTACAATTCAGTCATTTCCTGTTTAAAAGTTAAAAAAAGCGCATTTTGCGAACTTGGAGGCGCTTGAAGCATTCGGTTGCGTTGTAGGTCGTCGGACAAATCTGTGGAAAATGTCAGGTATTTTCCGCTTACCATTTAAAGCAAAAAGAAGATCGAAAGCACTTAGAGGCACAACACATTTTAGCTCTAGGAAAGTGTCTATTACCAACATAATCCAATCAGAATCGCTAGACTGGATTTAACTGTTTATTAAAACACACATATATATTGGAGACTGGCGCTCAGGTTGTGTGTTTGCTCACGTTTTAACGGTAACGTCATAGGCACATGACGTCAAGGAGGTGCGTAAAGCGAGTTACTCCTCCCACTTCTGCTAGTTTTACTGAGATGTCTTATCCCGTGCGAATTGGCCATTAATATTACAGACGTCCTGAGGTAAAATGACTTTACCCCCATGTCCCCATGTTAATCTAATCCCGTCCGAATAGGGATATAGACTGTTAAAAAAATAGACTGACGCGCGCGAGCGGCGTGAGATGAGGTCATCGGGTGAAAGGTCATCACCATGTGAATCATTGAATTGTTTAAGTTATTTAATTTTACTAATAGCTAGATTGGGCAGGCCTTCACAAAAGGGCCTTTGATTAGATATATGTATAAATATAGTTTTTTGTTTTTTGTTTTTTTTTGACTTGACAAAAAGGGCTTGGGCATCAAGGGGCAAAGCGGAAGGTGCTCAACACCCCGCCCCCCCACCTCTGCACGTGCCTGGCCTCGACATGAAACGACAAATTATATTTCAAAAGCAATTTAGACAGAACCATAATGATTCAACACTTATCAGATAGATCTTTACAAATTATTCTCAATCTTTTTAATAAAATATGGAATGAAGGAAAGCTTCCTACATCATGGAAACATGGAATAATAGTACCAGTTGGAAAACCTGGAAAGGATAAATCCAATCCAGTTCATTATAGGCCAATAGCATTAACCTCTAATTTATGTAAACTAATGGAAAAAATTATTATACATAGGCTAAATTACATATGGGAAACAAAAGGACTTATATCGCCATATCAGAGTGGATTTAGGGCTGGTAGAAATACAATGGATGCTGTTTTAAGTTTAGAAGCTGATGTTAGGAAAGCTCAAGCAAATAAAGAAGTATTGATAGGTGTTTTATTTGATATTGAGAAAGCTTATGATATGCTTTGGAAAGAGGGACTTTTAATAAAACTTAAATGTATGGGAATTGGAGGAAAGTTGTATACTTGGATTATGGACTTCCTTCTTGAAAGAACCATACAAGTTAGGGTTGGAAAAGAGTATTCTAAGACATACATGATAGATAATGGAACTCCTCAAGGAAGCGTATGTAGCCCAGTATTTTTTAATATCATGATAAATGACATTTTTAATAACCTTAAATGGGATATTGGAAGGGCATTATTTGCTGATGATGGGGCAATATGGAAAAGAGGACGTAATATTCCAAGTGTAACAAACAGGTTACAAAATGCAGTAGATGAAGTGGAAGAAAGGGCAAATAATTGGAGTTTCAGATTATCTGTGGCTGAAACTCAAGTTATATGTTTTACAAAAGGGAAAAAAGTACCAGAGGTTAAGTTGAAGTTATATAAACAGCAACTGGAGCAAGTTTTTGCAGTTAAATATCTTGGTGTATGGATGGAGTCTAGACTGACTTTTGCAATACATGCTAAAGAACTTATCAAGAGATGCAAAATAGGAGTAAATATTTTACGATGTTTAGCTGGGGTTGAATGGGGAGCTTGTAGAGTATCGTTAAAAAGAATATATTGTACTTTAATTAGGTCTAGTTTAGATTATGGAAGTGTAATTTACAGATTTACATCAAACGTCCAACATTAGTTTTTGAAACTTTGTCTATGTTTAGGATGGGAATCCAAGTCTTTAACAGTGTAAAAAGCTCAGTATACATGAAACAGCATTTCACCACCACCTCCATATTTTTATTATAAATATGATGTTACCTCTACGATGGACACCCAACTTAAGATATTTACCAGCTGAATCTTAACCATGTCATGTCAACAAATGGAAGTCAGTCGGTTGTTTATCATGATGTTAAATATGCCTTTTACCCCAAATACCATAGTTCACATAATCTGTTATTAAAAAACTGTTGCGTATGATTTACATAAATCATAAACAAGACCTTTGTCCCAAAATATATTCAATAATTTTAGTGATTCTCATTTACTAATAAATCTCCAATAAAAAACTTAAATAGAAAAGTGATCAAATTAGCCCAGAATCAACTTTGGTTTGTTGATTCAACCCTTTTTTTGGTTTGGGCCACTGCCCCTCAAAATGTCTGTGCACGGCCCTGGTACCTTTAATCCAGCGCTGATGCTGTATCCAACATCAACCATTCATCCAGGACCAGAGAAGCCAATCCAGCACGAACAGCAGATTTTCCACAGCTCGTCCTCAGGTTTCCATGACGAAATCCAATCCGAAACAGACACGTTGCGTTGTAGTCCGCGTCCAGCTCAAGGGTCACTTGCAACGAATTAGCTGATCACAGTAGCAGGTCCTTTACTACAATGCTCACTTATAAAGCGTAGTTTTTGACTAATATTACGGCTTTCCTTTGGGCCGCTGGTGTTTGTGGCAGAAGTAACGTTAAGCATGTTAAGTACACGTGCACTGAACACAGCTGTCAAACGAATACGTGTCTCTTTATTTTACTGTTTCCAGTTAGCTTCCTGTAAGCTCTCTTTCATTACTGGTTATAGCTTAACTTCATACCTTGCAGCCAGAACAAACACTTTGTCCATAGTTCATGTGCACCATCGGTTATCACCCATCTGTGCGCAAAAGCACGTTCAAAAACTGTTTGCCTTCTTCCTGACACCAAACACACCTGTCCATCATTAACCCAGTGCTTCACATAGAACATAATTAGAGCGACCCCCAATGGACAAAACAAGCATTGCATTAAAATTGCTCCTACAGTAGTATAGATGGATCGGTTCGAAACTGTCTGAAAGAAAATAAATAAACTTATATTATAATACAGGGTTGCCAACTTTTAAGTTCAGGGGTCTGTACCATGAAGCTGGTTTAGCTAGCTAGCCAGATTTGTTTAAGCTTAGTTTGTGCAATCCTGGGGCCTGTACCATGAAGCCGGTTTAGCTGGCTAGCCAGATTTGTTTAAGCTTAGTTTGTGCCAATCCTGGGTTTTAGGTACCATTAAAGTGGCTTGGCTTTTAGCTGTGTTCATCTCCATAGTAACTTACGCTCCACGGCTAACCTGCTCCAGGGCAGGTTTTGTTCTGGATTAGAGAGCTCAAACTGAAATTGGACCAATCAGCTGTGAGTAAAGTTACACACCTCTGATGCAATAAATTCACTCCCCCTGTTTCTGCTCCAAATTAAAGGTCACCACATAGCAAATGGTTTTTAAAGACTAAAGTGTCTGGCTTTTAGCGATGCTTATTTATAAAAATAATAATTTTGAATAATTTAGATATGATTATGTAATTATTACACCCTTAATCAATTACACATTTATCATTTTAGTTAATCAATAATTAATAGGCACTTTGTTAAAATTAATATACTGTAAATAGCCTACATAAAGCCATACAAATAAGTTTAAAATCAATAAATAAAACTATTTAAAAAAAAAAGCTTACTGAGCTTAAATGTTCAATTTTCTTTCATAACTTTTACTTGCATTGACATATAATATTGTTTCTTTAAGCTGTCTTCTTCCATAGACAGCTCTTTTCTTCTTACTGGGTACATTTTTTTTTTTAATTCTTGATATTTTTCAATCATGTAGGCCTAATAATCTGCAGAAGAGAGAAATTAAAGTTTCGCTGATCTCACGCTGATTCGCGTGTGATTGGCTGTTCACTGCTGATGTCATAGCTAAACTCCTGAACTCAGGATCAAAGCCTGAGTTGACAGAGCAAGCTGATGATCAGCATCATGGGACCAACAAAGCCTGAATAGATTGGTTTGGTTTTGTCAACTCAAAACTAATCCTGTAACCCTGAGTTTGTTAAACCACCATCATAGTACAGGCCCCTGGTTTCTATAGCCTACCATTAAAGTAGTTTGGCTGTTATTGTTCATCGCCATAGTAACTTACACGCCACAGCTAACCTGGGCCTGTTCTTCGTACGTGGCTAACTCAGTTAGATGGATTTGATTGTTGAGGATCTATCTGACTTGATCTCGGATTGTTTGGTTCTTCGAAGCTCATCCTGGACTTGCTGTCATAGCAACAGGTCCGTTAGCTTAAACCTGCTCGGGAGCTCATTTCATGTAAACAGGATTAGATCGCATCTTGAGCTGATACTTAAAATCTGTCCCAGCCACTGCTACTTTATTACAAGAGATCATTACTGAACCAGAGGCAATAATAAAAAAATGTGTTTAATACTGTAGTCACAGTCACTTGATTGAGAGATTTATTTGTAAATTGTGATGGAATGATCACTTTATATATGTATTGGAGGTTTACACACATTGTGCAGTTAATCTTTCTTTTTTGTTTTGTTTTTGTTTGTTTTATTGCCAGAAAAAAACATGTAAAATACAGCAAAGAAAATATATGAATACACATATACAACAAGATTAAAAAATTAAAAAATTAAATAAAAAAAAGAACAATGAAACAAAAAAATGCCAGAGTTTACAAACCTTGATAAATTAATTTTAAAAAATATATATATTCTTTAAGAATATTTCAAGTCTTTCTTGCTTTTTTATTCATAATATTCCTTAAACTGGTGCAATATCCCTTAGTCTCCTGAAGAAAATGAATAAAATGTGGCTTGGATCCTGACCATTTCTTCTTGTGTATATGACATTTTCCAAAAATAATAAAAAGTTGTACAATAAAGGTGAAATTATTATTATTATCACGTTCATTGGAATAATATATACATAATCAAAATGATTTAATTTAAATATAACATTTGTTTTTCTTCTTATGAGATTTTCAATGTCCACCTAAAAAGTCTTTGTGTATACAATCACAAAATAGATGAATAATAGATTATTTTTCTATTGAACAAAAATCACATGAATAATCAATATCTAAATTAAACCTCTCTAATAAATGTTTAGCTGGATATATACCATGTAACATTTTAAATGTAACTTCTTTTACTTTATTATTTAAGCAGTATGCTTCACATATACACCACGCTTTATTCCAGTTTATATTCCTAAACACACCGTTCCACAATAAACTTTTATGAGTAGCTGTTTCACCTGTTATAATATCCCTAATATGTTTATTAGCACAACTGTGTTTCAGAATGTCAGTGTCTCCTAAAATCATGCTGTCTTGAACATTTGCTGCCTCTGAAGAATCACTTCCACACGCTCTTACAAACTGTATAACTTGTTGAGGTATGGCACCAAATACAGCAGCACACTCTTTTGGTGTAACTGGAAACACAAATTTATGATGATAAAATACGGTTTGAATTTAAAAGTTGTTTAACTAACACAATGTTGTTTTCATACCAATTATTATAGAAGAGAGATCTATTTTTATATTGAATGCATCTATTTTTCCAAATGTGCCGTTAATCTTTGTCGTGCATTATGTGAGTGATGACGGATATTATGGGATGGCTTAATGCAGCGCAAGAGATGCAGATCATTTGATCTTGACTGTTAAAAACTTTAATTAATATTCTCACATAACAAATCTGCTTCAGATTGAATTAAAAATGAAATTACAACATTAAAATAAAAATGTAAAGTGTGTACAAATATTATAAAATCGTGAATATAAATAATTAGGAATCACGTTCATCAAAACAGTGCACATTTAATTTATCTAAATTTTATGTTGGTTTGTTCGTTTGCCTGTTTCCTTATGAAGGTTCTTTTTTTTTCTTTGACAAGTTTTTTGTCAGGTGGCTTTTTTAATTATATGATGTCATTACGTTGTCTTGACTCTAGCCAATCGCTGCATTGCTGATCGTGGTTTCGAGTATCGATCATCTGCCCTCTTCAGGGAACACAGGCACGAGCAGAGATCTCAGATATCTTAATCCAGATATTTTAATCCAATCCGCAAATTCGTTTGAAGAACCAAATTAGCCAGAGATCAGATATCAGGATTAAAAGATCTGGGATCTGTCAAATCATCTCGGATGTATTAAGCGAGGTACGAAGAACGGGCCCCTGAAGTCAGGATCAAAGCCTGAGTTGACAGAGAAAGCTGATGATCAGCATCATGGGAACAACAAAGCCTGAATACAATGGTTTGGTTTTGTCAACTCAAAACAAACCTGAGTTTGTTAAACTACCATCATGGTACATGCCCCAGGTTGGAGTGAGAATTATTTATTTTTATTGGGGGGGGGGGGGGGGGTCTATTTCGATTTTAATTTAGGCAAGGCAAGGCAAGTTTATTTATATAGCACATTTCATACACAATGGCAATTCAAAGTGCTTTACATAGAAAGGAATTAAAATAGGGCCAAAAAATTTCATAAGAAAAAGAATACAATGTAAAGAGAATTAAAAATAATAAAATGATGATAACCAAAGAAAAGAACAGGTAAACTAAAACAGTTATAAAAAATTATTTAAAAAATGATGCATAGATAAGGTGCAATCAGTCGGACGTACAGTGGCTCAGAGCTCATTCAGTAAATGCACAGCTAAACAGATATGTTTTGAGTCTGGATTTGAATGTGGCTACTGTTGGAGCACATCTGATCTGTTCAGGAAGCCGATTCCAACTACGGCTGGCATAATAGCTAAAGGCAGACTCTCCTTGCTTTGAGTGAACTCTTGGTATTTCTAACTGACATGATCCTGCTGATCTGAGTGATCTGCTGATCTGTTGGGTTTGAATTTAATCAGCATATCTGTGATGTATTGAGGTCCTAGCTCATTGAGTGATTTATAAACAAGTAATAGTACTTTAAAATCGATCCTAAATGTAACTGGAAGCCAGTGTAAAGACCTGAGGACTGGTGTGATATGGTCATATTTTCTGGTTCTGCTCAGAATCCTGGCAGCAGCGTTCTGTATGAGCTGCAGCTGTCTAATGGTCTTTATGGGAAGGCCAGTGAGAAGTCCATTACAATAGTCCACCCTACTGGTGATGAAAGCGTGAACCAGTTTCTCTAAGTCTTGCCTGGAGACAAAACATCTAATCCTTGCAATATTTTTCAGATGATAGTATGCTGATTTAGTTATTGCTTTGACATGACTACTGAAACTCAGGTCTGACTCCAAAATTACACCAAGATTCCTGACTTGATTTTTTGTTATCAGACCTTTAGCCTCAAGATACGCGTTCACCTTGAGAATTTCATCTTTGTTTCCAAATGTAATGATTTCGGTTTTGTCTTTGTTTAACTGAAGATAGTTTTGGCACATCCAGTTGTTAACTTCATCAATGCATTTGCACAGGGAGTCAATGGGGCTGTAGTCATTAGGTGACAGTGCTAAGTAGAGCTGGGTGTCGTCAGCATAGCTGTGGTAAGCAATATTGTTCTTTTTCATTATTTGGCTCAGTGGCAGCATATACAGGTTAAACAGGAGAGGTGCTAGAATTGACCCTTGTGGGACTCCGCATGTCATGGACGTCCACTCAGACTTATGGTCTCCTATACTCACATAATAACCTCTCCCTTCTAAGTATGATCTGAACCATCTGAGGACCATCCCAGAAAGCCCGACCCAGTTTTCCAGCCTGTCTAGAAGTATGGTGTGGTCAACAGTGTCGAATGCAGCACTGAGATCGAGTAGAACCAGAATTGATGTTTTGCCTGTATCAGTATTTAAGCGAATATCATTTATAATCTTTATAAGTGCTGTCTCTGTGCTGTGATGCGGTCGGAAACCAGATTGAAAATTGTCAAAGAATCCGTTTGAGTTTAAGAATTTGTTTAGTTGATTGAAAACAACTTTTTCGATGATTTTGCCTATGAAGGGGAGATTTGAGATTGGTCTGTAGTTGCTCAGTATGGAGTTATCTAGATTTCTCTTTTTCAGAAGAGGCTTAACTATTGCAGTTTTAAGGGCGGTTGGAAAAGTCCCATAGAGAAGTGAGGAGTTTACCACTTCTAGGAGATCTGCTTCCAAACAGTTAAACACACTTTTGAAAAAAAGAAGTGGGGAGTGCATCAAGGGTGCAGGTTGATGTTTTAAGATGCTGTACTGTGTCTTCTAAAATTTTACTGTCAATTGTTTCGAAATCAGACATAGTAATTTTCAGAGGGTTTGGTCTGATCTGACTGACCCCAGAGCAACTAGAGGATGTGCTGATCGCCTTTCTGATATTATTGATTTTCTCTGAGAAGAAGGAAGCAAACTCACTGCATTTGCTCTCTGAGAGCATTTCTCTGGGAATGTGACTCGAGGGGTTTGTTAGTCTGTCTACAGTAGCAAAAAGAGTGCGCGTGTTGTTTATGTGTTTGTTTATAATATTTGAGAAGAAGGTCTGTCTAGCTTTGCCTAGTTCAACATTGAAAGCATGACGGCTGTCTTTATAGATGTTATAATGGACTACAAGTTTTGTCTTCCGCCACATGCGTTCAGATTTTCTGCATTGTCTTTTCATTATTTGAACTGCTGTTGAGTTTCTCCATGGTGCTTTTTGTTTGCCACTCTTTTTCCTGACTTTCAGAGGGGCAATATCATCCATTACACTCTTAACTTTTGAGTTAAAGGAGTCAAGGAGAAAATCAACAGAGTCTGCAGATATGCTTGGTGTAAGAGATAAAGCCTTCATAAACAGCACATTAGTGTTCTCATTTAAGCATCTCTTTTTGACAGAGACAGATCTAGCTTCAATGGCAGGCGTGATTGATATGTCAAAGAAAATACAGAAATGATCAGACAGTGCCACATCCTTAATAACAATCGATGAAATGTTTAGACCCTTACTGATAAGTAAATCTAGAGTGTGTCCACGATTGTGTGTGGGTCCATTTACATGCTGTGTCAAATCAAAAGTGTTAAGAACAGTCATGAGCTCTTTTGTTGTACTGGATTCAATATTATCTATGTGAATGTTAAAATCCCCAGCAATAGCAAAACAGCCAAACTCTGAGGAAATTATTGATAACAGTTCTGTAAATTCCTCAATAAAGGCTGGAGAGTACTTTGGAGGCCTGTAAACAATGATAAGCAGGATGCGTGGAGAACCTTTTAACACAATACCCAGATATTCTAGAGACAAATAGTCACCAAATGATACTTGCTTACATTGATAGAAATCTTTAAAAAGAGCAGCAACACCCCCACCTCCCCTAACTGCTCTGCAAACACTCATAAAAGTAAAGTTAGGAGGGGCTGCTTCATTGAGGACTGTTGCACTACAGTTTTCTTCTAGCCACGTTTCATTTAGAAGCAAAAAATCAAGGTTGTTTGTGGTTATTAAGTCGCTGACTAGGAATGATTTGTTCTTAAGTGAACAGATGTTTAAATGTGCTAACTTAACAGTATTAATTTTTTCACCCACATTAGTCTCAGTTTGACAGGTAACAGGCAGCAGATTATATTGGTTTGTTAAACGGCCTGACAAGGCCTTAGACTTTCTTTCACGTAACAGAACAGAGATAGAGAAAGAGGCAGGCACACTGGGTTCCCACTTGTTTTGTAAACATTTGATAAAGGTACTGTTATCATAGCGGGGACCCAAAACACATCACTGAGAGCTGGAATCAGTTGTTTTTGGTTCACCTACAACAGATGGAGGAGGGTGTGGGCCCTGGCGTTGTGACCGAAGAAATCTCACAGGAGGAGGGGGAGCTGGGCCCACAGGCTTTGGTGGTTGTGGGGCTCGACGCTTTTTGGTTGATATCTGGGGGCTCGCAGCAATTGAGTGTGATAGTCTAATTCCAACAAAAATCAGTTCCTCCATTTTCTCTGAGAAGCCCAGATGCGGGGATGCTGGAGAGAGGAATGACATGTCTGGTGAGAGGGGCTGTTGCTCTGGTGTTATCGGAAGCTGAAATATGTTGTCCTGGCTTTGCTGTCCATTTTCAAGAAAGTCATCTTTAGGTGCTGAATCTTGGAGCAGTTCTAATCCATCACAGTCTGTCTGTAGTGAGCTCTGTGGGCAGGGCTCAGCTGGGAGTGTGTCCATGAGCAATTGTTGTGGCTGTGTGGAGTTCTCATTGTCCTTGTGGGATGTGTCAGCCGAGTGTCCATTCAGGAGCTGAAATGAAGTCCTGTGGTCATCCATACTCTGTATCAGGTTGAGTGGGTTAAAACACACAGCTGAAGGATGATGAAGGGAAAAATAAATATTGTCCTTTAACACTCTTGCACCAAGTTTGTTTGGGTGGTGGCCATTTGATGTAAACAGTTGTCTCTGACTCCAGAAGAGATTGAAGTTATCAATGAAGTTCACTCCATTCATGTTACAGGTTTTTTGCAGCCATGTATTAAGCCCAAGCAACCGTGAGAATCTATTTGTTCCTCTTGCTGGCAGTGGTCCACTGATGAACGACTGAACTTTCAGTTTTCTAAGTGTTTCAAAAAGTTCATTGAAGTCCGACTTCATGAGTTCTGACTGCTCCCTCTGAATATCGTTCTTCCCCACATGAATGATTAGTTGATTTGCAGTCTTATGTTTCCTCAGAATGTTCTCAATTTCCCTGTTTACATCAGAAATGGTTGCTTGTGGAAGGCAGCATGTAGTTGTATCTCTGCTGCGAATGTTTCTGACTGTAGAGTCACCCACTATCAGAGTCCTTGGCTCGGCTGCGCTCTGAGCTGAGGGCCGCTGTCTGCTCGACCTTGAGCGCCTGTTAGCATTAGTGTTACCTGCGGGCTGATGCAATCTGTGTTCGATCATATTCATCACGTTTGGGGATTCCTCACCCACATTCATTAATACTTCAAATCTGTTTTCGAGATGTATCGATGGTGGTCGGAAACTAGAGTTTGCAATCCTTGTGTCTGGGGTAGAGCATGCAACGGCAGCAATATATGAAGCTCGTGACAATCTGATGTCTCGAGTGCGTTTGGGTCTTGCCCCCTGTTTGTGCCATCGATTAGTGTGTCGATCAGTTTCTTGTTTCTCTATTTGATGAGTAGCACTAAATTTATGGGACTCACCGGCTGTATGCAGAGGACGTTCGTGATGAAGCTCTGCTGTGTGATTCGTCCGGTTCGGTGGTTCCGCAAATAACTTTGTTTCAAGAACTGCAATCCTTTGTAAAAGTCTGTGGCAGTTTGTGCAGCAAGAAGATTCCTTAGCTAGAGGAGGCATTTTCTTATCCTTTCGATAGTAGGCAGCTGTGTTTTCCCTTCCGGAATGTAAGCTGATGGCAGCGAGAGGCTGGTCAGATGAAATGTTCCACTTTTTTGTAGTAATCCAGTCAACAGAGTTTCTAGTTTTATCGTTGAAGTCAAGCTTTGTTGTTAGAGCACTGTGTTGATTTGCTGAAGTTAAAATTATGAGATAAAATATAGAAGCGATAGAGCAAAGCGCGGAGCAGTAAGCAAGAGCGTCCGAACAGTAGCGAAGCAGGAAGAGTAGAGTCCATTTAGTCAATATGAATTTAGTCAATTCATATGTAGTATATAGCTTACTGTACGTAATAAGGAAAATTGTTTTGCCTTAGCACAATTTTAGCACAATTTTAGACATTTCTTGGGTTAAATTATATGTGTTTAATCTACATATGAATTTAGTCAATTCATATGTAGTATATAGCTTACTATACGTAATAAGGAAAATTGTTTTGCCTTAGCACAATTTTAGCACAATTTTAGACATTTCTTGGGTTAAATTATATGTGTTTGAATTCATTAATATTCACTTGTGTGTGCTTATATGTTTCAAAATTCATTAAAAATATAAGGATGCTAAGCCCTAATATGATGCATAAGTTATTAACATTTTAAAACATTATTATTTTTTAACCACAAAATGACTAATTTACCTCTTTGAATTGGAATTCTCTATTTTAACCTTAAATACTTGGCTACACAAATTGTAATATAAATAATGAAAATATTGGAAGAAATATATTTTAAATGGTCATTAATTGACAATAGGCCTAATTATTGCACAAATAGTATTTAGTACCAAAACTCTTCAAAATATTCAATAAATATTATTGAACTAAAATACGGTGAGTGTATGGTCACATTTGTCATCAATGAGTATTAGTGTGACCAATTAGGAATACCTGAGGGCTAAATACAAGAATAACATGTTACAATGCTGCATCTCTATCACTCTCCATAATAAAAAGATCCTGTAAATATGGCTGACTTAATAATCAATGCACAAGCTGTAGTGTTTACTACTTGCTGCAACTGAAACTGAAACTGTTATATATATGCGGTTAACACTCATATGAATAATCAGATGAACATTCATCTGTGTCAGGTGTCACTACCTCTTGATAATGAAAGCGAGAGAGAGAAAGAGAGAGAGGGAGAGAGAGAGAGAGAGAGAGAGAGAGAGAGAGAGAGAGAGAGAGAGAGAGAGAGAGAGAGAGAGCTTTACAAAAAGTCGATGCTGCTCAGCTTCAGTTGCAGCTCTGAATGCTTGTTATGATATATTCATATTATCATATGAATAATCAGATGAACAGTCATCTGTGTCAGGTGTCACTTCCTCTTGATTATGAGAGAGAGAGAGAGAGAGAGAGAGAGAGAGAGAGAGAGAGAGAGAGAGAGAGAGAGAGAGAGAGAGAGAGAGAGAGAGAGAGAGAGAGAGAGAGAGAGAGAGAGAGAGAGCTTTACTAAAAGTCGATGCTGCTCAGTTGAGCTTCAGTTGCAGCTCTGAATGCTTGATACTCCTTAAAAATGTCCATCAGCATTCAGGCTCTCATCTTAGTTTTCATCGGTGTGCAACAGGGTAAGTTTTTTTTGTTTTTGTTTTTTGTATTCTCTCATCTAGTAATTTATTGTAACATATAGCCTAACTGATTGTGTATTTTGTGAAAAGTTTTCAATATACCAACATACTCTCTGAACGATTTTCACATTAAATGTCAAATAAAATTACGCTGCAGTTCATCTCATTTAGGCAAGAAGTGAGCAAACATCTGACATGACTCGTTGCGACATTGAGCTCAGCTGATATTAACAGAAAGCTAATTACAATGCCAGAATTATATAAATATGTAATGTGTCATGCTATAATTCAGTGTTAGTGTTTTATAGCATTTCAAAACAATGAGCATGATCTAGTAGATTGCTATTGCATATTTCTCACCATTGTCTAACGCCTGTTTCACACATACTCCGTCTGCAGTGTGTGTGTGGTGCGTGTTGCGTTGCGTGTGCGTTGCAGGAGCCCCACACCCTGTAGTGCTTTCAAATATGCTGCGTTTGCAGTCCGCAACTGATCCGCTGTTGCATACCACAAACACAGCATTTATTCATTATTTTTATTTAAAATCCAAAAGTTTTTACTGAACATGGCTCGTCAGAATTGCAATTCTCTTTGTTTAGCCTATTCTTTCATAGAAGTCAGGTTAACGTACTACATAAACAACATTTTATTCAATTAATTTATTCATATATAGGCTACTTTAGATTTAGCTCACACAAGTGGCAAAACATTTAAACATAGGTTATAGCCTTAAATCACAAACATTTTAAATTAGAAACTTACAAGGCTATTCAAAAACAGCCGACTCTCATCTTTTCTTTCGTTTTAAACCCTTTTAAAAGAAATCCTGCAGGTCAAAAAGAACTTTGCTTTCCACCTCCAAGAAAGGACGAGTGCTATCCATTATTGCATTTTTTAACCTAAATGCCAGGTAAGGTGTCGTTTCCTTGCTTTAGAGGAAAAAAACGCATGTGTTGACTTTGATACATGAATATATTTAAAATGAAATGCCTCTGTGGTGGATAACTAGATTTTCGCGTCAGTACATGTTTATTTTAATGCGAACAATGTTCTATCACTTTAATGCAGCAGTGCAGCGCAGCAAAAAATAGACTCGGTACGAAAAGGATCCATGCACTGCTGCAGACGCAACGCTCCTGGAACGGACTGATGGACCGCATCCGCGTGCAGTGTGAAAGCTGTCATCCGTTAACATGGGTACGGAAAAAAATACGCACCGCATACACACGGCAGACGGAGTATGTGTAAGACTGGTGTTAGTACCAGATCTTATTTAGCCTCTCTGATAGATACACTTTTTTGCCAAAAGTATTGGGACACCTTTCCAAATCCCATGATAGGTTGCCACCTGTGCAAAAATCTATTTGTGAAATTTCCTCACAACGAAATATTCCACACTCAACTTTTAGTGGGATTATAAGAAAGTGGAAGCAACTGGGAACAACAGCAACTCAGCCACGAAGTGATAATCACATAAAATCACAGAGCGGGGTCAGCGCATGCTGAGGGTAACAGTGAGCAGAAGTCACCAACTTTCTCTGGCCTTCAGATGAGCTCAAGTACAGTGTGTAGAGAGCTTCATGGAATGGGTTAATATTGTATATTGTGAATGATTTGCTATGATTTTTCTCTTATAAGTCACTTTGGTCAAAAGCATTTGCTAAATACAAATGTAAATTTAAGTCAAAATTAGCAGAATGATTATTGATTTTTAGTAGAAGCTTTTTCCAAAGTGGCTTACAACTGAGGAATACAGGAAGCAATCCGTCAGTGTCTGAAATACTATGTTTTGGACATTACCTTGAGTAGCATAAGCTAGAATAGGGAGAGAATAACAGAGTTTTTTTAGGAGTTTTCAGCTGTCTTTTAAATGTTGGTAGCAATTCTGCATTTCAGGTGGAGGTGGGGAGATTGTTAGCCTGACAAGCCAGACCCACACCAAGATGTTTGGTCTGGAAACTCACCATTGACAGCTCAATCCGAGGGGCGGATAAACGGTTGTCTTTCAAACTCCCTCTGCACGCGATAGGATAGCGCTACACCAACCAGAGCAACGAAGGTGAAGCAGAGCTAGTTGACAGATTAAACATTCGCTGTATCCGGTCGGCTAAACTCAGAACACATCTTCCCTTTTTAAGAATGACTTCAGTGCTGTTCTTTGTTCTTTTCTCAGAGAAAAGCTTAACTCCAAGTCTTCCAGAATCTCGGTCAGAGCTGATTCGAAAGACCGCCGTTCGTCAGTTTCTGTGTTTACTAGAAGCACTCAAACGCAACTCGGCCGTCGTCATTATGGCCCCGCCCGCCGACTCTATACACGATGTGATTGGCCCGGCAAGAGTTAGGCGATTACAGCTCAGAAGGGTATTGAGAGTTGCTAGATGACACTTGCGGGCAGATTAAATTTGCTGCTGCTAGGGTGCGTCTAGATTTCTAGGCTAGGAGATTGTTCCATCAGCAAAAGAAAATGTTTTGGAAAGGGATTTCATGCCTCTCTGTGATGTACCACAATTCTGAGCGAAGGCTTCTGGTGGGGATGCTCACATATAGGAGGTTGAAGAGTTGAAGTATGTGGGTTTTGATCTTGTGGTGGATATGTAAGCTAGGGTCAATGCCTTGAGATTGATCTGAGCATCGAGTTGTAGCCCGTGCAGAGAGATGAAAAGAGGTGTGACGTGTGCCCTTTTGAGCTTGTTAAAGACAAGATGTGCCGCTGCATTCTGGATCATTTGGAGCATTTTGATGGTAGTTCAGCCAGAAGCGCATTGCAGTAGTCAAGCCTAGAAATGAAAAGGGCCTGGACGAGAAGCTGTGTTGCACGCTCTGTTAGGAACGGTCTGATATGAAATGGTGTAGTGAAGGAGGAAAGAAGTTTTCTGGCTGTGGATGTGGCTGATCTAAAACCTTGTGTGTGTGTGTGGAGGTAAGAACTGACTGCTGATGGTTGTTGTTTTAACAGTGAAGAAATGGGCAAATCGTCTGCAGATAAAGAAGTGGTGGAGGGGGACAGAGGAGCGATTTGAATGTTCTAAAAAGTGTGCGTGTTTGAAGCACTGTTGATTTTGTTGTAGAAATATGAAGATTTAGTCACATGGACTTTATCCGAGAAGGATGAGAGTAGAGATTGATACTTTCTTAGGTCAGACGGGTCATTTGATTTACGTAATTTTCTCTCTGCTGCTCTGAGTTTGGTCCGGTGTTCACAAAGAACATGGTGTAGTACATCGGAGTAGCACGTGCTGGCCTATAAGATAGAGGACAGATACTATCTAAAGAAGTTAAAGTGGACCATAGAGTGTCTGTTGCAGCAATTATATCCATAGATGAGAATTGTGTGAATGAGGAAAGAGAGGATGACCCCAACAGACGAGAGATGAGGAGAAGGAGAGAAAAGGAGAAAGGAGAAAGAAAGCGCAGGTTTCGTATGAAAGTAACTAGTAGAATTACTAGTGGTGCACAAAAAGCCACTAAGATGTTATCTGTAATGCATTTGCATGTGTAGATTAGGTTAAGTTGGTTGCCAGATTTGTGGGTATCTGTGGTGATGAGTAGAGATCGACCGATATGGGTTTCCCTATCTCGAGGGAACTTCGAGCTGCGTCGAAACGCTAGGGGACGCCTCTGCGTGCCATGTCATGAAGCACTTGTGTAATCAGTCCAATAGCGGGACGATACGTCACGGGCGGGTGACGTCATCGACCAGGAAGCTATAAAGCATGCCCGGACCAAACAGTCACTAGCTTCTGTGTCTTCACAAGCGCTCTGTGTGAATTGTATGTCCATTTATTGTGTGTGTGTTCAAAAAAAAAAAAAAAAGAAAGAAAGAAAGAAATATGGCAAGTCAGTATAGGTGTTGTGTTCCTCCCTGTGGGGATACACACGTCCTAATGTGTGATGTGTTTGGGGCTCGAGCATGCCCAGTCAGCTCTCGAGGGGGTCGGCTGCGAGCATTGCGAGAGACTCCCAATGCGCATATTAAGATCACGCCGGGCACTCTTCGAGGAGAGTGCTTTGGCTCGCGGTCCTCAGGGCTCGGGTCCCGCTGTTGCCGAGGCGCAGCGAGGGCTCGCGTCCTGGGGATCGCAGTTGGATCTAGTGGCGGGGTTAGAGACGGGTGATCCCCTATCTCTGCCTTTACCCGCTGGATCTCATGCCTCAGTTAGCGAGCTGGAAGCACGCTCTGCGGTTTTCTTCCGCTCGCGCTGAGGCACAAGCGCAGCAGCACTCCAGCTCCGAGGAACTGGATGTTGTTAGCGCTGAGTATGATCTGCCAAAAGAAAACGACACACACACTCATAAAAAGAGGTGCTATTGGTGTAACTCGCGCTGTGTCCAGGTTAAGTTTAGACTGGCCGGCCGAGTGTCAAGAAGTTCGCCAAAAAATAAATAAATATATAAATAAAATAAGAAAGAGAAAGAACAATATAATGGCGAGCAGACAGTATGTTTGAGATTACGAGGGGCTGAATCTAGTGGCTCGGATCTCGCGTTTGCCGAGGCAGCGTGTAGATCACGGGTCTACAATATAGATTCTATGACTCGATCGCGGATCTCGCGCTTGCCGAGGCAGCGTGTAGATTACGGGGTTGAGTTTAGTGGCTCAGATCGCGTGTTTGCCGAGGCATCGCGTAGATTATGGGTCTGCATCTATCATTCAGAAAGGGCGACGATGTCTCGCGGGGAAGAGACGCTTGCGAGCTATCTCTCCCCCGAGTCCACATCGTCACACAGCCCCACAGCTGCCCACAACAAGCCGGTAAAAAAAAAAAAAAAAGTCGGCTTTGGGGGTAGGGCATATTCGGCAGCAGATCAGGCGGCCGCCGGTTTGTATACGGCGGTTGCCCTGCAAGCATATAAAACAAGCAGACCTGCTGGGGGATATTGATATTGAGATGTGAAATATAAAAATATATATATATAATAAATAAATAAATAAATCAAAATGTCCCTCTGGGGCTGTCGGGCGGGGCAGCCTCAGCCGAGTACATCCTTTCTCAAACCTACACCGAGCAAAACAAAGAGAGAGCGTGGCCGCTCGGGGCCCCCCCCCGCAGAGAGATCGGGGATCCGGGCGACGCGCTCAGCCGGGACCTTCCCGTGGTAGGGCGGATCTGAGGGCCGTCCTTACTGCTAGGAAGGCCTCGGCTAAGAAGTCCTGACGTCAGAGGCGCAGGACTTCCGATGGCAGTCCCCTCCGGGAGAGTGCGGCTCGCCGAGGCGCCCGCTCTTTCCCGGTGCCATCGGGGGGGGCCGGTCTGCCAACCCTGCCACCGTTGGTGCTTCAGGGCGCGGCGGTCCCCGGCGAACATATATCTCCTTGTCCGCCCGGAAACGTAGCGGCTTGGGGATGTTCGCGCCCTCTCGTGAGGGCCCCGGGGCGGTCAGTTCGGTTGCTACCTGCCGGTTATCCGTTACAGGACACCGGGCTGACCACCCAGGAAAATCCAGAGACCAGCCTCGAGAGGCTGGTTCCCTTAGTAGATTTTCTGGCAGCGTGGAAACTTCTGCCGAATATCTCAGAATGGGTCCTGCTCACATTATAAAAAGGGTTCGGGTCACACCCACCCGTGTTCAGCAGGGTTACTCCTACGGTAGTAACCCCCGAGCAGCCTCTGGTCATGGAACGAGAGGTACAGACTCTTCTGCGAAAAGAGGCTATACACGGGTCCCTCCCCTCTGCAGAGAGTCGGGCTTTTACAGCCGGTACTTCATAGTTCCAAAGAAGGATGGAGGGTTAAGGCCTATTTTTAGATCTGCATCAGCTAAACAAAATGCTCACGATAAAACAGATCGTGTGTCACGTCAGGTCCGAGGACTGGTGTGTCACAATAGACCTAAAAAATGTATACTTCCACATCTCCATCCTTCCGCAGCACAGACAGGTCTTCAGGTTTGCTTTTGGGGGCGAAGCTTACCAGTATTGAGTGCTGCCATTCGGCCTAGCTTAATCACCCCACACTTTCACCAAGTGCGTGAATGCAGCTCTGGCTCAGGTGCGACTCCAGGGCATTCCCGTGCTCAACTATATCGACGATTGGCTGATGTTAGCTTAGTCGAAACAGTGGGCGTTCAGCATTGAGATGCTGTTCTCACCCATATGAGAGTGTTGGGGCTAAGGTTGAACGGAAAGAAATGTGTGCTGGCACCTATAAGCTGCAGAGTACTACTTTTCTGGCGGTAGTCTGGGACACGAAAATAATGTTGGCTCGGCTATCCCCTCCCAGGATAAAAACGATCCTGGATACCGTGAACCAGATAAAGCTAGGTCAGTCACTCACTGTGAAACACTTTCAGAGAGTGTTAGGGCTGATGACAGCAGCGTCCAACGGGGTACCTTTTGGCCTGCGGTACATGAGACCCTTACAGTGGTGGCTCAGGACCAAGGGGTTCTCCCTGAGGGGAAACCCTTTTTCGCTTGATCAAGGTCACGCGGCGCTGCCTACGTGCCTTAGTGAAGTGAAAAGATCCTTGGTTCCTGTCCCAAGGTCCAGTTCTGGGGGCTCCTTGTCGTCGCGTAATGCTAACGACGGATGCCTCCCTAACTGGCTGGGGAGCGGTCATGAGTGGCCGCTCGGCCCAAGGTCTGAGCGGCCGTCAGCTCTCCTGGCACATAAACCAGCTGGAGCTGATGGCTGTGTTTCAATCATATAAAATCAAACACTTCCTCTCAGACCTGCGGGGCCGCCATGTGTTAGTTCGGTCAGACAACACTTCGGTGGTCTCGTATATAAATCACCAGGGGGGGTTGAGATTGCGTCGGGTGTGGAAGCTGACGCGTCATATGCTAACATGGGCCCACGGCAAGATGCTCTCGCTCAGGGCGATGTACATCCCGGGGGTCCTGTATGTAGCGGCAGACTCCCTGTCGAGGCAGGGAGTGATGCCGGGAGAATGGAGACTCCACCCGAGGTGGTGGAGGAGCTGTGGATCCGCTTTGGGCGAGCCCAGGTGGATCTGTTTGCGTCTCGAGAGACGACACACTGTCCAGCATATTTCTCCCTCACGCATCCAGCCCTGCTGGGGCTGGACGCAATGGTACAGACGTGGCCGAGGCTGCGTCTGTACGCCTTCCCCCCTCTGGCATTGCTCCCAGGAGTGCTGGAGAGCGTCCGCCGGGACGGGGTTCAGCTTTTATTGGTAGCCCCGCTCTGGCCGGGCCAAGTATGGCTCGCCGACATTATGTCTCTCCTAGAAGGTCCTCCCTGGAAAATCCCAGTCAGGAGAGATCTTCTTTCGCAGGCCGGGGGGGTCAGTACTGCACCCGCGCCCGGAACTGTGGAAACGGTGGGCTTGGCCCCTGAGGGGGCCCAGTTCATAAACACGGGTCTATCTACTGAGGTGATAGAGACCATGTTGCACTCCAGAGCACCATCCACAAGGAGACTTTACGCACTCAAATGGAGAGTTTTTGTCGCCTGGTGTACGCACCAGGCTTTGGACCCTGTCAACTGCCCGTTCGGTTCAGTTCTTGAGTTCCTACAAGAAAAATTCTCCGCAGGGTTATCTCCGTCAACACTGAAAGTATATGTGTCGGCGATATCTGCTTATCATATTCCATTAGATAATGCATCATTGGGGAAACACCCTTGGGTCATGCGTTTCCTTCGTGGTACTTTGAGGCGCAGACCTGCGGCACGCTCGAGGGTGCCTACTTAGGCAGTGGCACCCTCTTGTCTGGAGTTTGCACCAGGAATGGTAAAAGCATTTCTCTTCCCGAGGGAAGGATATGCTCCCAAGGTCCCGACTAATGTGCCGGGACCACTAATGCTGCAGGCTTTCTGTCCGCCTCCGTTCACTAGTCAAGACCAAGAGAAGCTAAATCTGCTATGTCCGGTCAGGGCCCTAGATGCATATGTCCACAGGGCTGCCCTGTGGCGAAACTCAGAACAGTTGTTTGTGTGTTTTTGGGTCCCCGAGCAAGGGAAAACCGGCTTCAAAGCAGATGCTTAGCAAGTGGATAGTCGAGGCTATTTCGCTCGCTTATGAGTCGGCCGGACATCCTTCACCAATGAGGGTCCGCGCCCACTCCACTAGGAGTATGGCTGCCTCTATGGCTCTTATTTCGGGAGTTTCATTGTCAGAGGTATGTGATGCGGCTGGGTGGTCCTCTCCGCATACATTTGTGAGGTTTTACAATCTTGACGTAGCCTCTACTCCGGGGTCCCGGGTGTTCCTGGGTTGATTCACACATACAGACATTTGGGACTCTGGCGGCGTGGGTATTGAGGTCCCCTAGCGTTTCGACGCAGCTCGAAGTTCCCTCGAGATAGGGAACGTCTCAGGTTACGTATGTAACCATGGTTCCCTGAGAGGGAACGAGACGCTGCGTCGAGATGCCATACTCCCGGCATGCCTGTGATCGATTTGTTCGACTTTTCCAGAAGCTAGTGACTGTTTGGTCCGGGCATGCTTTATAGCTTCCTGGTCGATGACGTCACCCGCCCGTGACGTATCGTCCCGCTATTGGACTGATTACACAAGTGCTTCATGACATGGCACGCAGAGGCGTCCCCTAGCGTTTCGATGCAGCGTCTCGTTCCCTCTCAGGGAACCATGGTTACATACGTAACCTGAGACGTTTTCTATTGCAAATGTTCAGAGGTCATGGTCAGCCGATGGCCGATATGTGCTGCTGATTTTTAGGTCTGATATCTTAAAGTTTTCCCCTTAATTTGCAAGCTAAAATGCCACACCAATAATAAATAGATGCACAACATTTCTAAACTTAACATCATCATTTATTGAACACTGACTTGAGCCATCTCTTAATCTTAATTTTGTGCACTGCATGCCAGAATAATTAAAGGTGCACTATGTAGTATTTTTGCAGTAAAATATCCAAAATCCACTAGGCCGGTGTTATATATTTTGTTCAGTTGAGTACCTACAATATCCCAGAAGTTTCCAACTATTTGTAAATTGTGAGAAAATTGCTATTTTAACTAAGGACAGGGACATTTCAGCATTGCATTTGAGGGAGTCGCCTGTCAATTGCATCATATCTGCGTTACCCTCGGTTTCGGCTTTTATTTGGCAGGAGCGCTTTACTCTTAGCAGTGTGAACAAGTGAACGCACGGAGTAACGTCATAACATCGTTTTAAACACACTTAAATGTATCTAATATGATAAACAGAGCTACATTAACTCAAAATCATAACCGGAAGAGCGGATCTGTGCAGGCGCCCGGCAAATGAGTCCCGTCCCGTCATAATAAAAGTCCTGGTATTCGCGAGGCGGGTATTTGTTTAACAATCGCTCCAGCAGCCGTGCTCAGCTCCACAACACTCGGTCCTGCTCTGCTTCACTACAGTAACGTTGATAACCGCATGCATGAACATGATTTCTGCCCGAGTCCTATTTTCCACCGGTTGTGATGAGAAGACCACATCTCCCAAGATGCTGCGCTCACACTTTGCGTCATCAAAGTACGCATTTGTTTTGCATAAGCGCCCTCCAGTGGACGGAAAGCTGCATAGTGCACCTTTAATGATAAACATGTCCATAAATGTCATTGCCATTCTATGCAATGCATCTATACACTATATATCTCTATTTGTGTATTAATGTGTTTTCGGGACAATATGTAGTGTAAAAAGACGTGTAATAAAAAGGAGTATTTTCATAAGTATCTCGTTTTTCATAAGAATATCCAGACTGAAGTACTGAAGGTGGACTGGTCTTAGGTAGATTTGGCCATTGCCATGGTGTCGGTAAGGACACGGAGACAGGAACCCCATTTGAATAACTTTATTGTCCATCAAGTTCACTGGTTACATTGGTGTGTGTGTGTGTGTGTGTGTGTGTGTGTGTGTGTGTGTGTGTGTGTGTGTGTGTGTGTGTGTGTGTGTGTGTGTGTGTGTGTGTGTGTGTGTGTGTGTGGTCTTTTATCACTGGGTGCGTTTACATACACACCAGTAAGCTGCTAACTCACAAATATCAGCTTATTGAAATAACCAATTTTCCCCGTATATATAGGCTAGTAACCAGTAAACTGACAACGCAAGTAAACCGCGTTTACATGACTTTATTAATTAACCGGGTTATTTCCTTGTAGTGACGTCAAAAATAATAATGTCTGTATCTGACTTGGAGTATTCCAAATGTTACGTCAGTTGTGATGTTAAATAAAGCTTGCACTGTGTCAGCTGGAGATTCACGGCTCATATTATCCCTCATGCAGCATTTTGACTGAACCTCTTCTACTTCTACTGAATGAGATGACAACAAATCTTTACAATTTTCTGGGTCTCAAAAGAGTCTGCGTTTGTGATATATGTCCTTATTTCATGCAAAATGCCGATAAATGACCCAAAGCCGGTTGATGCGTGTACATGCCGCGCAAAATCAGGCTAAGAGGCAAAAACTACTTGTCCCGACTGGTTTATGCCTACGCCATTTATGACCTTACTCTGATAAAAGAAAATGGGTTACCGCGTTTACATGACCATGTTCATTGTCGGCTTATTGGGCATAATCGCTTAAGAATGTGCATGTAAACACACCCAGATGCACACAACTCAGAGAGGAATTTGGAGGAAACAACACACAGACCATCTATCTATGCTGAGCGAAAACAAACTGAACAGTTCTGTGCACGATCGCCCAACCAATGTTATGTTTTGATTGGCTGTCCCTTTGCATGATCGCTACATAGGCTCGTCCTGTATGGTTGTGTAATGGATAATGTTGTCTAGCAGAGGGCGCTGCTTAAAGGGTTACTTCACCGCTTTTTCATATTAAACTCTGTTATTCCCTTAACTAAAACGAGTTGATACATACCTCTCTCGTCTCAGTGCGTGCACTTAATCTCTCTGACGCGTGGTGATGATCTGATAGCATTTAGCTTAGCTCCCTAAGCCCAGTTCATTCACTATGGAACCAAACAGAGATCAAGTTAGAAGTACCAAACACCTCCACGCTTTCCCTATTTAAATACAGTTACACGAATAGTTGAACGATCAAGTATGGTGACAAAATAAAACGTGGTACTTCTCTAATCGGATTAAAAAGGAGAACTATAATGTATGGCGGATTAGCACTTCTGAGAGTACTTCGGCTCGGCGCAGTAAAAAGTCCCGGCCGAAACATCTTTCCTCACACCTCCCCCTCACTCTCTCATTTCTGTCAATAGGGAGATGTGAGGGAAGATGTTTCGGCCGGGACTTTTTACCGCGCCGAGCCGAAGTACTCTCAGAAGTGCTATTCCGCCATACATTATAGTTCTCCTATTTAATCCGATTAGAAACGCGCCACGTTTTATTTTGTCACCATACTTGATCGTTCAACTACTTGTGTAACTGTATTTAAATAGGGAAAGCGTGGAGGTGTTTGGTACTTCTAACTTGATCTCTGTTTGGTACCATAGTGAATGAACTGGGCTTAGGGAGCTAAGCTAAATGCTATCAGATCGTCACCGCACGTCAGAGAGATTAAGTCCACGCACTGAGACGAGAGAGGTATGTATCAACTCGTTTAAGTTAAGGGAATAACATGGTTTAATATGAAAAGGCAGTGAAGTATCCCTTTAAAGGGTTAGTCACCCAAAAATGAAATTGATGTCATTAATGACTCACCCTAATGTCGTTCCACACCCGTAAGATCTCTGTTCATCTTCATACACAGTTTAAGATATTTTATATTTTAGTCCTAGAGCATATGTAGTCTATGGCCCCATTCACACTGCAGGCAAAAGTGGCCCAAATCTGATTTTTTTGGGTCAAGTGACCAGGTCAGACCTCTTCAGAGGTAGTGTGAACACTCAAATCTAGGCCAGATCTGATTTTTTCAAATCAGATTTAGACCACATACATATGTGGTCCTGAATCAGACCCAGATCTGATTTTTTCCAATGCGGCCACAGTGTGAACAACCAAAGTGGATTTGATGCGGATATGGTGCGTATTTTACGTCAATCTATGTCGACATTTGTCACAATTATGCACCAGCGAGTTAGCCCTAGACACAACAGACACAGACAGTAACATTAAAAACTTGACTAGATATAGAGAACAGTGATGGAGCGAGTCAGTGGAGGGAGAGTGAGGTGTTAGACCTAATTACTATATGTGGAGATACTTCAATTCAAACTAAACTAGAAGGATCCTACCGTAACCGCTCCGTTTTTGAAAGCACATGAAATGGAAGAACGGGGACACAGAAAAACGTGGCTTCAGTGCCAAAGGAAGGTGACAAAAGGCCAAAATAACCTATTTTGCTCTCTTTCTTTTCGTTCTTCTCCTCTTCAGCAGATGCTCATTAATGTTATGGCTTCCATTACACAAAAATGTTTAAATAAAAGCGAAAATGCTTACTTCCTCTATAACCTCCCGAACTTTAGTGCAACAGCGTGCTCCGTCTGATGTCATTGATTTGTTCTTTGCACATGCGGGTTAGTTTGAAACCTGAAACATTTCACACTGGAATCAGATTTAGGCCACATTTTAAAAGGTAATGTAAACAGCCAAACAAAAAATCAGATCTGAGCAAAAAATCAGAATTGAGCATTAGGACTTGCGGTGTGAACGGGGCCTATGTACACTATACTGTCCATATCCAGAAAGGGAATAAAAACATCATCACAGTAGTCCATATGAGACATCAGTGGGTTAGTTAGAATCTCTTGAAGCATCCAAAATACATTTGGGTCCAAAAATAACAAAAACTACGACTTTATTCAGCATTGTCTTCTCTTCCTTGTTCCTCCAAAAAGATTCAAACGGTTCATGAATCAGTGAATCGATCAATGATTCGGGTCGCCAATGTCACACAGTTTGGCAGTTTGACGTAGCCTGACAAGCCAGACCCACATCAAGATGTTTGGTCTGGAAACTCACCATTGACAGCTCAATCTGAGGGGCGGATAAACGGTTGTCTTTCAAACTCCCTCTGCACGCGATAGGATAGCGCTACACCAACCAGAGCAATGAAGGTGAAGTAGAGCTCGTTGACAGATTAAACATTCGCCGTATCCGGTCGGCTAAACTCAGAACACATCTTCCCTTTTTAAGAATGACTTCAGTGCCGTTCTTTGTTCTTTTCTCAGAGAAAAGCTTAACTCCAAGTCTTCCAGAGTCGAAGCTGGTCAAAGCTGATTCGAAAGACCGCCGTTCGCCAGTTTCTGTGTTTACTAGAAGCACGCAAACGCAACTCGGCCGTCGTCATTATGGCCCCGCCCGCCGACTCTATACACGATGTGATTGGCCCGGCAAGAGTTAGGGGATTACAGCTCAGAAGGGTATTGAGAGTTCCTAGACGAAACTTGCGGGCAGATTAAATTTGCTGCCACTAGGGTGCGTCTAGATTTCTAGGCTAAGTTTGACGCGATGCGAACTGCTGAAATCACATGACATTGGCAACCCACTGATGTCTCATATGGACTACTTTGATGATGTTTTTATTCCCTTTCTGGACATGGACAGTATAGTGCGCATAGACTGCATATGCTGCATATACTGGGAATAAAATATAAAATATCTTAAACTGTGTGTGAAGATGAACGGAGGTCTTACGGGTGTGGAACGACATTAGGGCGAGGAGTTAATGACATCAATTTCATTTTTGGGTGAACTTACCCTTTAACTTCCTCTTCTACAGCCGCCCCCACATTTGCTGTGCAAATGCACTTTCTATTTTCCTTGTTAGTCTGTTGTAGGCTCGTTATCTGGGATGGCGGGCAGCATGATGAGTCGAGACACGGGTTGATGTGTTTGGTTTTTACGGCAATCTTTGTTTCACAATCCTCTCCAGGGTGTGGTTATCCCTATTGCTTGTACACTTTTTTCTACCACATCTTTTCCTTCCCTTCGCCACTCTATTAATTTGCTAGGACACAGAGCTCTGTGAACAGCCAGTTCTTTTGCAATTAATGACCTTTTGTGTCTTGTCATCCTTTTGCATCTTTTGGATAACTGTCTAGTCAGCCAGAACTAGACTGAGAGACCATGTTAAGGCCTTTGCAGGTGTTTTGAGTAAATTAGCTGACTTTTCACAATACTCTAATTTTCTGAGATACTGAATTTGGGATTTCCCTTAGTTGTCAGTTATAATCATCAAAATTAAAAGAAATTAACATTTAAAATATATCAGTCTGTGTGTAATGAATGAATATAATATACAAGTTTTACTTTTTGAATGGAATTAGTGAAATAAATCAACTTTTTGATGATATTCTAATTATGGTAAATGGACTGCATTTATATAGCGCTTTTATCCAAAGCGCTTTACATTTTTGCCTCACATTCACCCATTCATACACCGACGGCGATGTCAGCCATGTAAGGCGCCATCCAGCTCATCGGGAGCAGCTGGGGTTAGGTGTCTTGCTCATGGACACTTCGACACTTGGTCAGGTGGAACCGGGGATTGAACCACCAACCTTCTGGTTTGTAGACAACCTACATGAACCACTGCCGCCCCATTTATATGACCAGCACCTGTATAACATACCATGCACGAGTCTGTGGGTGGGGCTATAGAATCAGGCGCTCTTCTTCTTCTGTTGAGGCAGTGTTTCATTACACAATGACTTCACAGACTGGCACATTCTGAGATCTCTCGTTTTCTGAGTCTGGTGTGAAAAAAGTTTTCAACTTCGAAATTTACAGGATTGTCTTATATCATGATGAACTTTTATATATATCAAAGGCTGAATGAAAAGTTGATTTCTTAATTCATGACCCCTTTAAAGATTACATTCAGTAGCATACACATGCACTAGCATACACATGCACTGTACCGGAAGTCCTGTACTAAACTGGTTCGGTGCGAATACACTGTGGTGGTGTTTGTTCTGTTTTAGCTTTTTAGTATATTTAGATTAGTTTTAGTATTTTAGAGTCAATGGATATTATCTAACTGGTGTTAATGATAACAGGAGGTTGTTAACAGGCATTCCACACGTTTCTGTGGGTAGTTGAGGTTTGTAGGCCTGTATATTGTAGCACTAAACGTAACCTGTTTCTAACCAGTTTTAAAATTCTTTCTGATTTAGTGACATGCGAGTGGGACGAGTTAAAGATTGTAACGGAGGGAGATGTTCTCACTCTGCAAACAAGAGACACTGAGCTGGAGAGTCTCAGTGAAGCAACATGGCTGTTAGAAAGGGGTGATCAAGCTGTCCGTATCGCACAGATGTATCAGGGTTTTGAACCCTTTTATGAGAGACTGACCGGCAGAGTGAAAATGGACCCAAAGACTGGAGCTCTGACCATCTGGAACATCAGCGCCAGTGACTCTGGACTGTATGAAGTTTCTCTCCACACTCGATCCATCTACGAGAGAAGGTTCAAGGTTGATGTTTATGGTAAGTTTTAGCTGCAGGAGGAACAAAAACCACAGAAACTATCAATACTGGTCAGCAAAAGAGATATGTTAATGAGGGAATGTTTGACATGATTATAAAAATCATCCACAAAATGATTTCACCAGGGAGTAAAAAATGTTGATTGTAACTGTGACTTTAAATTTTATAATTGTGACTTAAAATTTCTGTATAATCTCTTGATTTCTCATTACTGCAACTTTATCTGGCTGAAGGGTGTAATTTATGCTTTTGGCAGATGCTTATTAATGGTAAAATAGTATCTTACTTTGACCATGTTAGAGTATTAGAACTTTAAGAAATAAAATTACAATTACAAACATAGCTGCAAGCAGCAATTATCCGACGCCAAGCAAAACAGAGTCAAACAAGGAAGCTATCCCGCAACTGCTATGCTAAAAAATATGCAAAAGCATTGCAGAGGGATAGACTCGTGTCCAATATGGAGTGCTCAGCGTCAATTTAATTTGCATGCTATTCAAGAACAGTTGGGTTTTATCAAAAAGCTTTAAATAACTTTTTGCCAGTGTGGTCTAAAGATGATCTGATTCGATTTTCATGAAATTTGGACGAAACTTCTAGGAGTTCGAAAAAGTAGGTTTTTAAAAAAAAATTCAAAATGGCCTTCTGCACTTGGGCCCTAATAATCAACTAATGTTGATTAAACCTGCAATGATTTATTCTGAAGCCACTGCAAATTATGAGGATGATTTTTTTCTTCTTCATATAGTGAATACATTCAAGAATTATTTCAGCTTCTGTCTTTGGTTTCCCTGCATATTCCCATCTTTTTTTTTTTTTTTTTATTATACCTTTATTTAACCAGGGAATAAAATCACATTGAGATAGATATCTCATTTACAAGTGAGCCCTGGCCAAGGTAGCAGCACACAAAAAAAAACAAAATAAAACCAACAACGTAAAATTAAATACATAAAACAAAAAATGACCACACACACATTTCCAGCAATAATACATGATTAAGAACAAGAACAAGTACAGAAAGCTTGAAATGTTCGATTAAGATATAACTTAAACTCATTGGCCCTCATTTATCAATCTTGCGTAGAAACAGGTGTATATGTTGGCGTAAGATTATGCTTACACTCCTCTTACCGCCTGATTTATGAAACTGTGCGCACCTCTGCAATCCAGGTGTACGCAATACTTGCCCTTGATAAATCCCGCGGCTGAAAACGATCGTCATTAGAATAACACGCCCCTATATTCAAGTCTCTGCCTCCCGCACGCCCTCATTTTACGTCATGGACAAACAGAAGACGGCAAAGAAACGAAACTTCTCCGACGTGGAGATCGGGCGCGCTCAATCATCTCTTTAGTCCACTTAGTCAGGGCACTGATTAGGACATAAGTCAACGGGCTGACTCCCTGATCAGTGCTCTGACTACTGAACTATTGAGATGATTGAGATGCGCCCATCGAGACCATCACCAGGGAAGTGGAAAAAAACCCGAAATTGTTTTATTTGGGAGTTTAAAGAGTGGAATTAAAGGCACCTACAAAAACAAAATATGGACCCAAATTACGAGTAGCTACTGTTAGTGTGGGGGTTGAGAAGCGCACTCCAGCAGTTTAAAGCTGTTTGGATGATAAATTACCATCACAATGCATTATTTTACAGCACGTTTTGAAACAATTAGCATTTAATTTCGTATCACGGCACATGTAGGCAATAGTGATGATGATGTGATGTGGAGTAAGATTCATTCACATTAATAATTACATGACAATTTGTAAGATTCTTCTTCTTCTTATTATGATTATTATTCTTAATGACGCTTGTTATTTAGAAGAAAATGCCGTTTTTATTGATTTTATTATTATTTAAAAGAAGAAGGCAATTTTTATTATTTTGTCAGTCTGAATTATTTTAGTCCCAGTCCGTGCGCAGCTGCCGGGCCTAACCCTGAACCGTCAGATAAAGCGCACAGGCTCGCGACTGGAGGAATACATATGCCTACAGATCAAACGCTTTGGTAAAGTCACACAAATTAAACATTGACGTTCATGTTACACAAAAATAAACACTGAATGTTGTTGTTGTGTTTTTTAACAGTGGGTCATATAGCATATCTTGTCAGTGTGTTTTGTGGTGTTAGGAATTGTTTTTCTGCGCATTTTCACACTAACTCAAACGTGCGTACACCACCTCCTGAGCTGGCGTAGGATTTGAGCGTGCCGTACGCCAACGTCCATATTGATAAATCTCAAAGTCACCGTGGGTTTGGGTGTACGTAAGGTGTACGCTGGAAATTTGGTGTACGCACTTTTGATAAATGAGGGCCATTGAGTGAAATAAATACACTGGCCCTCATTTATCAATCTTGCGTAGAAACGGGTGTATATGTTGGTGTAAGATTGTGCTTACACTCCTCTCATCGCCTGATTTATGAAACTGTGCGCACCTCTGCAATTCAGGTGTACGCAATACTTGCCATTGATAAATCCCGCGGCTGAAAACGATCGTCATTAGAATAACACGCCCCTATATATTCAAGTCTCCTCCTCCCCCACGCCCTCATTTTACGCCATGGACAAACAGAAGACGGCAAAGAAACGAAACTTCTCCGACGTGGAGATCGGGCGCGCTCAATCATCTCTTTAGTCCACTTAGTCAGGGCACTGATTAGGACGTAAGTCAATGGGCTGACTCCCTGATCAGTGCTCTGACTAGTGGACTAGTGAGATGATTGAGATGCGCCCATCGAGACCATCACCAGGGAAGTGGAAAAAAACCCGAAATTGTTTTATTTGGGAGTTTAAAGAGTGGGAATAAAGGCGCTCACAAAAACAAAATATGGACCCAAATTACGAGTAGCTACTGTTAGTGTGGGGGTTGAGAAGCGCACTCCAGCAGTTTAAATAGCTGTTTGGATGATAAATTACCGTCACTGCATTATTTTACAGCACGTTTTGAAACAATTAGCATTTAATTTCGTATCACGGCACATGTATTGGGGTACAATAGTGATGATGATGTGATGTGGAGTAAGATTCATTCACATTAATAATTACATGACAATTTGTAAGATTCTTCTTCTTATTATTATGATTATTATTCTTAATGACGCTTGTTATTTAGAAGAAAATGCCGTTTTTATTGATTTTATTATTATTTAAAAGAAGAAGGTCATTTTTATTATTTTGTCAGTCTGAATTATTTTAGTACTAGTCCGTGCGCAGCTGCCGGGCCTAACCCTGAACTGTCAGATAAAGCGCACAGGCTCGCGACTGGAGGATTACATATTCCTACAAATCAAACGCTTTGGTAAAGTCACACAAATTAAACATTGACGTTCATGTTACACAAAAATAAACACTAAATGTTGTTGTTGTGGTTTTTAACAGTGGGTCATATAGCATATCTTGTCAGTGCGTTTTGTGGTGTTAGGAATTGTTTTTCTGCGCATTTTCACACTAACTCAAACGTGCGTACACCACCTCCTGAGCTGGCGTAGGATTTGAGCGTGCCGTACGCCAACGTCCATATTGATAAATCTCAAAGTCACCGTGGGTTTGGGTGTACGCAAGGTGTACGCTGGAAATTTGGTGTACGCACTTTTGATAAATGAGGGCCACTAAGTTTTAGTGATCTTTGAATCTCATTCAAGGCAGTTGATGCATTATAAATAAAAGCAGTTTTTCCAAACTCTGTCTTCATTAAGGGGACATTTAAAAGAATGTATCTACTTGAACGCAGATTATGCCCTTTACTATTGACAGTTATTAGACTATTCATATACAGAGGAAGCTGGCCAACTATGGCCTTATACACAAATATAAGCCAGTGCTTGTTCCTTCTTAAATGAAGTGAAGGCCAACCCACCATTTCATACAGTGCACAATGATGAGTGTAATGATTTGCCCGAGTTATAAATCTTAAAGCAGAGTGATAAACGGAATCCAATGATTGTAAAAGGGCCTTAGTGGTATTTCTGTAAAAAAACGTCTCCATAATCTAAGACAGGTAAGAAAGTAGCTTCCACCAGCTTTCTCCTGGCTGACTGTGAAAAACAAGCACTATTCCGAAAGTAAAACCCCAGCTGTAGCCTTAACTTAGATAACAAATGTTTAATATGTAACTTAAATGATAAGTCCTCTTCCAATACAAAGCCTAGGTATCTATAGGAGGAGACTAGTTCTATAGAAATACCCTGCAAAGTGTAAAGAGATGGTAAAGAAGATTCACACTTACGTTTCCTAGAGAAGAGCTTTATCTAGAGCACAGGTAATGTCATTTAGAACTTTCATTGTGGCAGTTACCGTACTATGATTCTTTCTGAAACCGGACTGATACCTGAACAAAATGCTGTTTCTAGACAAAAATTCCTTTAGCTGTTCACTGACAATAGATTCTAAAATTTTGACTATCACCGATAGCTTGGAAATCGGTCTATAATTATTTAAATTGGCCGAATCTCCACCTTTAAGCAGGGGTACAACCAAAGCCGATTTCCAAACATCAGGAACAACATTCTGTTCTAATGATAAATTAAAAATATACGCTAATGGGCCAGCAATGACCTCGGCAGCAACTTTCAAAAAATATGGCTCAATTTCATCAGGCCCTGCAGACTTCTTAATGTCCAGGTTTTTTAATGCCTTTAAAACTTCACTTCTTAAAATAGGAGAAAATCTAAAAATAGCACTATCATCTCTCAGTAGAGGTGATGGATTTGGTATATCACTCAAAGAAATTTCATTAAATATTGAACCTGAAGAAATAAAATGCTTATTAAAAACATTTACCATGTCCGTCTTATTAGTAATCAGACTATCTTTTACTAAAATTTGATCAGGAAAATCCTTATACAACATAGAGGGAGAAAGTGATTTGATGGTTTTCCAAAATTTAATAGGATTATTTAAATTTTGTGAGGTTTCATTTAGATAATATTCAGATTTTGATCTACGTATTAAAGCTGTACATTTGTTTCGCAATGTTCTAAATGCTACCCAATCTCTTTCCGTATCCGATTTCCTTGCTATGGCCCAAGCCAAATTTCTTTCATGAAGAAGTTCAGATAGTTCATTTGAGAACCATGGGTTATCATGGCCTTTTACTCTGAATGTCCTAACAGGTGCATGCTTATTCACAATCTTCAAGAATAAAGTGTGAAAATACTGCCATGCAATGTTCACATCAGGTATTAAAAACAATATAATCTTAAAGATGTTTCTTCTTTTCTTAAAGTGCCTGTCTCTGTACCTGTCATCATGGCTCTAGTTACTGTAAACCGGGATAAAGGTGAGTTCCCCAACTTTTCTGCTTATCAGTTTAGCAGACTTTCCCATTTACAAGTGAAGAGTAAATGAGTAATACATAACTTAGGACTGAAAAGACCTAATAAGATGAAGGAAGGCAGGCAGAGATGAGGATCCAAGTACAGTGGAGTTTAATAAAAAATAAAATAATGCTGGAACATAGCACTGGGAAACAAAGACAACGGGGAACAGCAAACATCTACATCTAACGACTTAAAAAAAAAAAGTGTATAATGCAAATTACAATCCATAAAGAAAGGAAGCTGACAGTAAAGAATCAACATAAAAAACAACAACAAAGGAATGGTATTTGTGAATGGTAGTAAAGCGCACAACTGATACTGATAGATCACATGACAATGACAACATGGAGAATGTCTGGATAACATTCATACTAAATATATTCAAGCTATACACTCTAAAAAATGCAGGGTTAAAAACAACCCAAGTTGGGTTAAAAATGGACAAGCCCAGAAATTGGGTTGTTTGAATGGGTCCATTTACTAGGGTTCAAACAACCATATTTCTGGGTTAGTCCATTTTCAACCCAACTTGGGTTGTTTTTAACCCAGCATTTTTTAGAGTGTAGGCTACAGAACATAGTTTTTAGCAGTCATTAAATAATTACTTAATCAAAAAAAGAACCAACTCAAGAGAGTACGCGATTTTTGACCTAGTCTCTGTGTAACGGGTTTAACCAGAGCAAATCCCCCTTCAGATTAGTTTTAGTTTAAGTATTGTTCTCATCATTGGCCTGTTTCACAAAGCTGGTTTCAGTTGTTACCCAGGTAAGTTCGAGATTAGTTTGAGCAAACTCTGGTTTTTCGGGCTCAAGAAGGTGGATTGTTTTTTATCAGTGTTCATCACTATGGTAACATACACTACACAGCTAACCTGCTCTGGAGCAGGTTTAATTCTGGGTTAGAGATCTCAAACCCAAACTGGACCAATCAGCTGCAAGTAAAGACACAATAAGGCCACACCCCACATTGAAGCAGTTTATAATGAAAAAACTTAAAGGGGGGGTGAAACGCTCAGTTTCAGTCAATCTCATGTCAATCTTGAGTACCTATAGAGTAGTATTGCATCCTTCATATCTCCGAAAAGTCTTTAGTTTTATCATATTTATAAAAGAAATATGGGCTGTACCGAGTCTTTCCGGAAAAAACCGAGCGCCTGGAGGCGTATCGTGTGGGCGGAGCTAAAGAATGACGAATGTGCACAAAGCGGTGACGTCCTCAAGCGTGGAGGAACCCATCTCAGCTATCTCAGCTAATACAGATAATGATCCACAATCAAATCTGAGGCTGAAATAAATTGAACAGGAGAAACGGCAACATCAGGATGTCCGTCTCTGTGGTATGTACTTTATTTAGGGGCCTTTGTGTGTCTTTACGCGCAGTTTATGAGGACATGATTCGGTTTATGGACTATTGTATGTGACTAGACCTTAGAGGTAGCAAGCAAAACGGTTTTGCACGTCAGAGTCAGACTAGTGTTATACAGAACAACAATGGAGTAACCGTTAGCGCATTTGAATGACGAAGCACGCGATCGTGTCGTTTACTGATGTTTACTCACGTGACGATAGCCAATAGCAGAGACATTTGAAGCAGTTTTACTCACCGGCTGCTTCCAAAGCAGGACCGAACCTTTATCGCTGGGACCGCTCTGTCAAAAACACACTTCTTTGGTATGATTTGGTGAAGTCCTGTGACAGCAGTGACCGTGGAAATCCACTTTGTGACGCGACTGAAGCGATGCCTTGAAGCTTCCCGTCATTTCTGCGTTCAAATCGGTTCAAATGCAGCGCTGCCTTCCCAGAATGCTGTGCTGAAGCATTGAAGTCGCTCGACGTCACCCATAGGAATAAAGTGGAGCGCGGCGCGTCATAAGTGTTCACGGACGACTGGATCTGCACCTGAGAGACTGTTTACGGCGTGCATTTCCTCTCTCTCCCTCTAGTCACGCGCGCGCACCCTTCCGGGAGAAGAGCCCGTACAGCCCATACAAGGACCTTCCGATCTATTTAACGTCAAGTAGACCCATACTCGAAAAAAACTCGCCGAAACTTGTGAGAAACCGGAAGGAGTATTTTTAACACAGAAATACTCCATCAAACGTCCAACATTAGTTTTTGAAACTTTGTCTATGTTTAGGATGGGAATCCAAGTCTTCAACAGTGTAAAAAGCTCAGTATGCATGAAACAGCATTTCACCCCCCCTTTAAGAAATAAAATTGTGGTGCTAATTCTTTAAATTTTCTAAAAAAAAATTGGTGCTAATTATTAACTATATTTTTATTATATGAATTATAATCACTTTGAATTTATATACTATGGTCATATAATTATTATATTAATTGACAAGTAGCCAAATAGTAATATAAATATATACATGCGTTCATTATTCTTTTCAACAACATGTATTCATTTGAGCTCTTTGTGAACCTATGATTATTACATATTTCTTTGATTCACGTCATGCATTGATATAGTCAGATATTCTTTTAGCTGCCTTCTCAAACTCTCGCCGCTGCAGCAGTGTTTATTTCTGCTTTGTAAACACATTTAATTGTATGATCATTTTCAAAACGATCTCTCAATCTTCAGAAGAGAAGTGAATCAAATGGACGCTTAGTCTAAAAATCTAGACGCACCCTAGCGGCAGCAAATTTAATCTGCCCGCGAGTGTCGTCTAGGAACTCTCAAAACCCTTCTGAGCTGTAAACGCCTAACTCTTGCCGGGCCAATCACATCGTGTATAGAGTCGGTGGGCGGGGCCATAATGACGACGGCCGAGTTGCGTTTGCGTGCTTCTAGTAAACACAGAAACTGGCGAACGGTGGCGGTCTTTCGAATCAGCTTTGACCGCGACTCTGGAAGACTTGGAGTTAAGCTTTTCTCTGAGAAAAGAACAAAGAACGGCACTGAAGTCATTCTTAAGAAGGGAAGATGTGTTCGGAGTTTAGCCGAACGGATACAGCTACTGTTTAATCTCTCAGCGAGCTCTGTTTCACCTTCGTTGTTCTGGTTGGTGTAGCGCTATCCTATCGTGTGAAGAGGGAGTTTGAAAGACAACCGTTTATCCGCCCCTCGGATTGAGCTGTCAATGGTGAGTTTCCAGACCAAACATCTTGATGTGGGTCTGGCTTGTCAGGCTAACGGATGCTGTGATTGGCTGTTTGCCGCACGTGTCACACTTTCAGGTGCACACGCTTCAGAGTTGATCGCTTTGAGAAATGGTTGAACTTGATCTAAACCGGGTTGGATTTATCTGGATTTGTCAACTCTAAACCTAATCTGAAACTCAGAGTTTATTCAGCTAGCTTCATGCAACAGGTCTCTGATATTGTCAGAGCAGATAAAGTGTCTTATAACCCCAGCTAAGCCAAAGACGACAGTGGAAAGGAACTAAACCTCCATCAACCTTCTGTAGCGTTTCGCAATCCTGGGCTATGACTCACAGCTACAAAAAAATTGTTTTTGTCTGTAAAGAAATAATAATATGACAGAAAATGTTCTCAAAATATGTCCTTTAGGCACATCAATGCAGCCACAGAAGACAGAGGATTTCTGCTTTGTGTTCTGCTCTGTGAGAAATGATCGAAACGTGTCCATCTCGTGGTATAAAGGGGATGAAATAATGAACCAGATCAGCAATCCTGATCTCAGCGTTAACCTCAGTTTACCATTAGAGCTTCATTATAATGACCCAGAGATCTACAGCTGCACGGCTGCAAATCCAGTGAGCAATAAGAGTGTCCGTCTTCACAGGAAAGAGACCTGCCCACGACATGAAGGTAGGAAAAGTCAAAACTCACTTCCTGCCACATAACCTCAGCTCCTGTGCCTCCACAGACAAAGACATTTAATGAAGTTGAAGATGTTCATGGATAAGTCTCTTCTCTTTCAGATTGTGCAGAGTGTTGTGGCATCACTGAGGCTCTGATCCGACTGGTTCTGTCTGGTCTGGTGGGAATCGCCACGGTTTTCATTCTGGTTGAGAATATGAGGATCTGCTCAGCTCAGAGAAGAGCTGCATCATCAGTGTGTTGATATATCAGTGAGACGACACAATGAAAATACTGCAAGATCTGTTGATACCCAAGTTGGTGTGTCGAGAGAGGTCCAAATTAATCCTCTTTTATCGTCACCCAACACTCTCCAAATCAACATGTCATTATTGACATGAGATGAAAATGGTTAACAAGAACAGAATTTTATAAAAGTATCATTGGTTGATGTAAAGTGTTCACTAAAAAATGACTGTCCTTTCACCATTTAATCACGTTCATGTGGTTTTAGGCCTGAATTAATTAATTTCACAAGAAGATATTTTTAGAAACATTGTTGATACGATCAAGTCAGTGGGCACCAATGTTGTTTGGTTACAAATGCTCTTCAAATATCTTTTAAATTACCATTTTTGGCTTAAATTTTACCTTTACAGCAAACAGTCCTTTCCTTGCCAACTCTGTGGATGAATGTACAATTACATTTGAACACACAATTACATTTGTCACATATTCCCTGTGTTTTAAGACGCTTTTTTTTTTTTTTTTATACTATTGGTTTTGTTTTTAGTTTGTTGCTGCTTTTAACTATTTTAAATTTCCATTTGAGATGATCGATACTGTGTGTGTATACAGTATATACAGTTTCAGTCTATTGTTGGTCTATTGTTCAGTCTATCACAACATGCTTTTGAGTTTATATATAAAAAAAAATGCTTTTTTAAAAATTCTCCCTACTTATGTTCTTTTTTTATATACAAAATCAACAAATAGATCCCCTTCTTTACCGGAATGTTACATGCATAGTATTAAAAATAAAACGATAAGAGAACACAAATAAATACTATTGAGCAAAGGTAAGAATAAAATAAACAATGCTTTTCAGGTTTTTCAGGTAGGTCTAACATTAGTTTTTAGGTACAGAAATTGAATAAAGTAATCAAATGTAAAATAACGGCATATTTAACTGTTTAAATGAACGATTAATCCTTATTAAACTTACACAAGCTATTCAATCAAGAGCCGTGAGTGATGTCCTTTTGTTTGACATTAAACAGACAGCAGTAAAGGCCACGTCGTCTTTCTCGACTGTATGTTCACTTAAGGCATATTCACACTATGCTTGTGTCTCATTTCAGAAGGCTGCGTCCTCTGGAGGTCTCATTCGAAGGGTGCATACGTCATAAGGCCATCTCATTTCGAAAAAGTGAGTAGGACTCTCCAAATGCGACCTTCGAATGCGTCCTTCTTTCACAGGAATTCGGAGTGTGCACGAGGAGTATCCTTCACGGCTGGAGACAACCCACAATTCTTTGCATCTCCGTTAACAACCGTCATTTTTTTTTAATATATTACATGAAAAAACGGCACCACCGCCAGATATACATGCGAGCGTAGGTGTGGTGTTTAAATTAAGTAGTTCAAGCTTTTTTTGTTGTTTTTTAAGCTCTAGTACCTCAAACAGATAGTTGTGGTAAACAGGATTACAACTGTTTAGTGCAATTTAAACGTTTAGAACAATACTTTGCTGTCAAGACAAGAAACATTTCATGGTCATTTTCAAGTTATAAATCATTTTCATTCATAACTGGCGTGAGAGCGCAACGAGGCTGAGCTTGTTGGCATAGCAACGTAATACTTCCTGCCTGTGTGTCCTACGAAGGACGTCTCATTTAATTCTGATTGAGGACACTCCGTGTACTGCATCCTACACAGGACGTGTCCTCCGGAGGACGCAGCCTTCGAAATTTAACGAAATGAGACACAGCTTATGTCTGCTTGGATACTCATTAAGATGGACATGTTGACATACTTCTTGTGTGAGTTTGTCCGTTCAAGCACAAGACTTGAAAGAGAACTTAATATTTGCATGCTGTGAGCCGCAGATCTTCTCACAGCGCGCGAGTTCTCATTCACGTCTTCTGGCTTTACACCCGGGTGATGACAGCGAAAATGACTCCTATTCGAACATACGGCAGCACTTGCATGCATTGAACAAAGATTACAAAGAGAGATCGTTTTGCCAGTTTTCTTTTATTATCGCTGTTGTTGTAATGTATAACTGAGGAGCCAGCATGTGTATCCATCGACAGAAACATACATAAAGCATCTTTTTCAAGTTACAACCCATATTAAAGACGCGTCATCAGATGTGAGATGAACCGCGGTGCAAGTGCGTGCCTGCAGGGGCGGTTCTAGAGGCGGGGCCACAGGGGCCCTGGCCCCTGCTAAAATCTGATTGGCCCCTGATTGGCTCCCGCCCAAACTCGGGACTCGAGTCATATTAAATCTGTGGTTTGATTATAAAGAGAGGAACATTTGATCTGGCGTTCTAGGAGTTGTGACCTCCGGTCGTTCAGCTGGCGCTCAGCGCTCGTTAACCCGGCGAGACCAGCCTTTCCTCGGCTAGTCGTTCTTACGTTTGCCGCTGACTCTGATGTCTCTGTAGAGGTTATTCGTCCTGAGATATTGAGATATTCATTTTGTGTAGATAACTGGCGATCTTTGTTCTCATGAATCTATAATTTGTTCCTTGGCAGACAGATTTTGGCTGAGGGGAAATGTTGAATATTTTTAGGTATAATTTAACCGTTGTAGATAGCACTAACTTTGTTTGACTAATTGTTCGCTTTGTTAATTAATTAACATTAGTTAACTACATTCGTTAACTAATAATGAACTGCACTTATAAAGCGTTCATTTATCTTTGTTAATGTTAATTTCAACATTTACTAATACTTTATTAAAATCTTATTAACATTAGTTAATCGGCTATGAACTAACGAACAAACCATGAACAGCTGGATTGTTAAAAAAGATTAACAAATGCTAAACAAAGGTGTTGTTCATGGTTAGTTAATGTTAACTAATATATTAACTAATGTTAACTTATACAACCTTTTTGTAAAGTGTTACCATATATATTATTTTTATTATTATTCAATTTTTTTAAATGTAAATTAAAAAAGGCAGGGTTTAAAAAAAAAGACAGGGCATATTTAATTTTGTTATACATGCAGTGAAGATAATGCATTACCTGCACTACATTTGTGTGGCTATGTTTAATTTTTAATTTATGAAAATGAAAAGAGGCAGAGTGGTGTTTTATCATATATTTAATTTTATTGTAGCCTAATAACGCTGCCCATCCATGGGAGTTCTTTCTCCAGTCGAATTTGGCAAGTCTGAATACACGGACACAAATCAGAAGTTTGTGTACTTAGTACTGAGAAACGTATATTGTATTTACAATAAAACGAAACGGGTCATAAAACACCAGTCTCTGCCTTTTTTTTTTCATTAAAAAAAAACTAAAAAACTAAAACATTTTAGGCTACAATAAAACAAAATGCCATAAACACTTTTCTCAACAACAAAAAAAAAAAAGGAAAACATTTTAGGCTAAAATGAAACTAAATATGCCATAAAACACCAGTCTCTGCCTCTTTTTCTTATAAAAAAAAAAAACATTTTAGGCTAAAATAAACTAAATATGTCATAAACCACCAGTCTCTGCCTCTTTTTTTTTTCATAAAAACAAAAAGCGAATAACTAAAACATTTTAGGCTACAATAAAGCAAAATATGCCATAAAACTACACTCTTGCTTCCTTTTTTTTAATGAACCCTGTACGTGGCCCCTGAATGTAACATGTGGCCCCTTAATGCCCCATTACAGAAAAAGCTTAGAACCGCCACTGCGTGCCGGCACCTTTTACACGGCACCCCTGCTCACGACAGATGGCACCCCGGTTGGGAAACGCTGCTATAGACCCAGCTCCCAAACCAACTTTGAGAATAGATTAATGGCGGGGTTTTTTATCGCCCGATAAGGCTGATAACGGCCCACCTCTAATATATATACACATACACACACACATTCCAAATATTTACTTATTATCTAGACACACCCTAGCGGCAACAAATCTAATTTGCAGCGAGTGTCGTATAGCAACTCTCACTGAGCTGTAAAAGCCAAACTCTGGTCAAGCCAATCACATCGTGTATAGAGTCAATGGGCGGGGCTTAACATAATGACGGCCGAGTTGCGTTTGCGTGCTTCTAGTAAACACAGAAACTGGCGAACGGCGGTCTTTCGAATCAGCTTTGACCGCGACTCTGGAAGACTTGGAGTTAAGCTTTTCTCTGAGAAAAGAACAAAGAACGGCACTGAAGTCATTCTTAAAAAGGGAAGATGTGTTCGGAGTTTAGCCGACCGGATACGGCGAATGTTTAATCTGTCAGCGAGCTCTGCTTCACCTTCGTTGCTCTGGTTGGTTGTAGCGCTATCCTATCGCGTGCAGAGGGAGTTTGAAAGACAACCGTTTATCCGCCCCTCAGATTGAGCTGTCAATGGAGAGTATCCAGACCAAACATCTTGATGTGGGTCTAGCTTGTCAGGCTAAATAGTATCATCAAAATCATTCATTTTACAATCATCATCATTACTATAATAATTACTATCATCATATTCATTTCTACTATTTGTACTTTTACAATGATCATCCTCATCATCACTATAGTTAGGTCTTCCACTTTCTTGCCCCACCTATGCATCATCTATCAGGACCTCGTTTAGAGTGTCCTCATCTGTCAAACGAGGAATCCGGTCCACCATTTTGAAAGAATCACCTGTAGACGGTTCACCTGCTGGTTCTAAGAAAAGGAGAGTTTTGCATCATTAGTAATTGTGACAGTCAATTGACCCTCATTATTTGTGCAGTGCTTATTGATCAACAATGAAATATTGTGTCTATCTGCATAAAATAGCGATCTAACGATCTCTGGAAGCTGTTGGTCATGTCAGATACTTCTTGAATGTCACATGCAGTGTTGTGCAAGTTACTTCCAAACTGTAATATATTATAGATTACTTACTACTGCTATTTAAAAGTAATTCATTACACTACAATATTACTGTCTCAGAATTGTAATGCGTTACATTACACCTGTATTACTTTTGAGTTACTTTCACTAAAATAACTTCAGAAGTAGCTCTTAACATTCTCAAATGTAGGCAGAGAGCATTTTACATCCAGTAGAAGGCGATATGATGAACCATAATGACATGGGCTATCCAGCACTGTAAAAAAAATACCTGTAAAAAAACGGAAATATTCCGGCAGCTGGGGCGCCAGAAAAAAACTGTAAAATAACAGAAAATAACCAACACGTAAAAAAACGGAAATATTCCGGCAGCTGGGGCGCCAGAAAAAAACTGTAAAATAACAGAAAATAACCAACACGTAAAAAAACAGAAATATTCCGGCAGCTGGGGCGCCAGAAAAAAACTGTAAAATAACAGAAAATAACCAACACGTAAAAAAACGGAAATATTCCGGCAGCTGGGGCGCCAGAAAAAAACTGTAAAATAACCAACACGCAAAATTACAGTAATTTTCCATAGTTCAAAATACAGGTTTTATCTGTCATTTATATGAGTTTCTATATTTAAACAAGAAAATTATGTAAAAAAATAAGGATTACAAATTGTGGAAAATTATGTAAAAACCATGAAATTACCAATTAGATTGGACATTACTACAACTCAAATAACCACCCTAGAGTGCAAAAGATTGTTTTTGTAGTTTTTATTTAAAAAATTGAACTTTAAGGTTGTTTTAAAATAGTAATGTGATCACAATATAGTTTGTTCATAATGACCACATTATATATACAAAGTTATATCATAACTGCAAAAATATAAAAAAAACAAAGCAGCATACCAATAATAAAATTAGTTCATGACTTCAACACTTTAACAATATAACAATTAGTTCATAACTACAACAATACAATTTTTTTTAATAATAACTGCAACAATGTAAGATATTGTACAATAGCAATTTGTTATACACATATATGGCGAAAAAGTGGATTTGTCTCATCAACAGATGAGTCATGAAAATAAAATAATTAAATCACGAAAAAGTCTGTAACACTCAAGAATTTCTCTATGGTAATAAAGAGAGATTTGACACGCTTACGAAAGTTTTTACTCCATCCATCCATAATCCACAATTCTGCTCATCAACGAAAGAACCTTTAGACTGACTGCCAGTTCCTTTCTTGACGTGTTCTTCTATCTCGACTTTTGATCCCGTCTCAGGGTTTATCTTGAAAAGGCATCTGTGAGAGAGAAAAGAAACCTCAGTAATAAATCATTGAGTGTATGTGAGGATGCGCGAGTCTAAGTGAGGATGCGCATGTGAGTGTATGTGAGGATGCGTGTGAGTGTAAGTGAGGATGCGCGAGTGTGAGGATGCGCGTGAGTGTGAGGATGCGCGTGTATAAGTGAGGATGCGTATGAGTGTAAGTGAGGATGCGCGAGTCTAAGTGAGGATGCGCGTGTGAGTGTATGTGAGGATGCGCCTGAGTCTAAAGGGGGGGTCGCACACCGGACGCGGAGCTCGGCGGCGCGCCGCGCAGCGTCTCAGGTATCGCACACCAGACGCGCACATTTTAAAAGGCTACGTTTATTATACATTTCCCCAAAATATGTTTAGACTTTATTGAAGCTGTTGAACTCAGAATGTAAAACAAATTTGTCTTGTAGCAAAGGTTGAAATCAGTATACCTTAACGATAATATACTTTTAATATAAAGCCTTGAAATGGCGCTCTGTGGCGCGGCAGGATTTAGAAGGCCGAATGACGCCACCGGTGTGCGTACACTCATTGAAAACAATGTGTTCGAATTTTAAAGACAAGGCGCGCCGCCGAGCTCCGCGTCCGGTGTGCGACCCCCTTAATGCTGCGTTCACACTAGGGATGTCAACGATTAATCGATGATCGATTAATTGTCGATAAGACATTTGATCGATAAGACTTATCGATCATCGATTAAGCAGGGTCATGCGCGTGCGTGAGGAAACGGGAGGAAAAATGATGCGAGCGCGTCCGAGTTCTATTTGGAACCATTTTACAGCTGGAGTTACACCTTCATCATGACTGCAAGCTTGCATGTGCATTCGCAGCCTTTTGTTTTGCGCAAATGTAAGTTGTAATATTGTGTTTATTTTGTTCAGGCCTATCTTTAGCTGATTTATCTCATAAGGATGCATTTGGTTAATAATTACGTTAGAGGTGAGCGGTAGTAAAAGCGTGGCGGTGATCAGCTTCAGCGTGCAGCTCCAACAGCACTAATAATGACTGATTGGGACTGTCATATTACACAACATTAATGAGAACACTATTGTAATAAAACATTGTGATTGTTAAGTATTTGGGTTTATTTGCCGTGTGTTTCATTACGTTGATCCAGGAAGAGCGCATGCACAACATGAGTCACGCATTCTGACTAACGCATGTAACTTAGTTCAAGTTCACTTGTGCATTCGCATCAGATTGTGCTGAAGTAATTTGTAATATTACATTTATTTTGTAACGTTATATATGTGATCAATCATATAGGATGCGTTTCTTTCAGCGAAATAAAACGCACTAACAAATGGCTTCAGTCAGTGATGGCTGGTTTTCATTCAGTGCTTCGGCTTTAGCGCATACAGAGCAATGCATAATAACGATGATTGGGACAGTCATATTATATAACAAATGAGAACACAATTTTAATAAATGGTTGTAAAGTCGTCGGGTTTAGGTGCCGTGTTCAGAGCGTTGTTCCTAGAGCGCGTGAACGCCACGCGTCTCCCATTCTGCATATGAATATCAGCAACTCAATTCAAGTTCACTTGTCCATTCGCATCATTTTGTGAAGATATATAATTTGTAACATTTTGTTAACTTTATATAAATCTGATTAATCTCATATAGGAAGCTTTTTGTTGAGTTAACGTGCTAGCAAAGTTTCAGTGTAGCTTACCAGTGTTGATTCAGCGCATCGGCTTCAGCTCGCGCAGTTCAAACAGCAACGCACGACTAATAATAACTTTGATTGGGACTGTCACATTACATAACATTAATGAAAACAATATTTTAATAAATCGTTTTGAATTAACTGGGTTTAGGTGACGTTTCAGCACGTTGCTCTTGCAAGTGCGTCCACAAATTCTGAATAACAGATCTGAGGCGGCGTTCGTGTTGTATTACATGTTATATTCGGTTATTAAATAAGTAATTAAATTAAATTATAAATAACATCGACTAATTTTACAATCCCATAGCCCTTTGTTTAGATAAAAAAAAATCCTTCTCATTCATTTGGTGAAGAACATGGCGTTTTGAGCAGCATTACACATAGGCTTACTGTCATGCTGTAGACGCATATTTCAGTATTATGGTTAACGATTAATCGATTAATTGATCGTTAATTTAAACAACGATCGATCATGGGAATTTGTGAAAATTGACATCCCTAGTTCACACCGCACGCCAATGACGCAATTCGCACGAGTGATTTCCATGTTAAGTCAATGCAGCAACGCGAATAGGCATTCTGCCAGGGCTCTACATAACGCCCATTTTGGGCGCATTTACGCCTAAAAATTACTGCGTGCGACTGTGAAAAAATATTTAGGCGCACCGGTGCGAGTGACCCGATCGATTCTCATGAATGGATGTGTACAATCGGAATAAAAACTACAACACTGACTGAATCAACACTGATAAACTGTTAGGCTATGTTTCCTACTGAAATCAACTGCTTTTCATGCCTTCAGTCAGCACTCAGCAGAAGAAGTGCAAAAACGTGTGCGACGGACTACACTTCAAACAACGATTGTTTACAACGATTGAAGTGAAACATGTGTGACGAGTCTGACGACGCAGCCATGCGCACTTTACCAGACGCTTCGCGCTGTTTATCAGCCAAATCAAAATTAACTGGAAATACCACGTTTGGATTATCATAAACAAGCCCAGAAATTAGCGGATGCTTGGGGCATAAATGCCATCAAACAATAATGTATTAATAATACATTTAAAAAGCCCTTGAGTTAATCTTTATCACACATGCTGTTTAAAAAAAATACTAAATGTATATAATGAGCGAGTATATCATGAAGATTTTTTCCAAACCGGGTTTTTGTCTTATTCTGAATCACTGTAACGTTACACACAAAATAAATTATTCCCGCTGCGGATTAGCACAATATCTGCGTGACTCACCACAAACAGAGAGAAGTAGATCCGGCTGCAATGTTCCCCCGCGAGACGCATGCGGTTCTGTTTATGAAGCGCCAGAGCGCCAAAAGTTACAGCTTGCTAGCTCCGAGTATTGGCATGATTGCATGTGTGATACTGATCTCGTACAAAAATCTAATAGACAAGTTGATATTAAGTAACAACGTTTTAGCCACAACACTGTCTATTTGTGAAAATCAAAGCCTCACCAGAACTGATTCGCATCTCCAAGCGATTCGATTCAAATGAATCTTGTGTTTTGAACTATTGACTGAATGACTTGCCGCCACCTACTGGCGGTTTTTATTTTCATATTTATACTTTGCATGGACTTTTTTTATTTAAAATATTAAACTTTTAAAGTTTAATTTGTACATATTTTTAAATTCAAAAACGTATATGTAAAACATTCATACAACATTAACTCATGCATTAAATGCATAGGTGTTTGATAGTATGAAGTCCAGTTCTGCTTTTTGTGTGTATTTGTGCTGTACTCTCAGAAGTTAATGATAATATAATGTCAGAATTATGTTGAATTTAAGAAATTGACAGATGATGCATACATTTAATAAGATTAGAAAACATTGCTCTTATAATGGAAAAAATGACCCTGGACATTAAAGGACAAATATCGTCCTGTAATGGGAAAGTTATAATTGGAATGTGTTTGATGGATTAGAATGTGCTCCTAAATTTTTGACTGTGCTCCTAAATTTTTTTAATTAGGAGCACAAGTGCTCCTCAAGAAAAAAGTTAGCGTAGAGCCCTGTCTGCGGCGCGAATGACGCGGCAATGATCACGCGAATTGAGCGTTTTGAACGCGTGATTCGCGCGAATCGCTCAAGTTGAAAAATCTGAACTTTGGTGGATATTCGCGCCGCGTTAACCAATGAGGAGCCTGCTTACTGCTGTCACTTGGTGAAGTGACGGATGGGAAACCCATTGGGGAAACCCTGAGGCCAGAGTAATTTAAAAATACTGCTGTATTGTGTCACAAAATGTAGTTTTAATAGTTGTTCAGGTGAGAATGTAGTTGTTTAAAGCTCAAATATGTGATTTATTTATTAAGAGAGCTTTTTTGATCTGGAAAATTTGATCTGGTGTTTTCGGAGGTGTGAGACCCAGGTGATCACCGGAGCTCAGCGCTCATCAACCTCGGTGAGAGCAGCCTTAACTCGGCTAGTCCTTCTGCCGACTGCCGCTGCCTGGCAGAACCCCCTCCCATGACGCAAATTCACGTCTGTTGTGTAGTGAATGTCACACGCGAATGAAGCGAATTTCACGCGCGAATGGATTCAAATTGTTCACGCGTCCATCTTCCCGCGAATACCGCAATATATTTGCGTCATTCGCGTGCGGTGTGAACGCAGCATAAGTGAAGATGCGCGTGAGTCTAAGTGAGGATGCGCGTGATTGTAAGTGAGGATGCGCGTGAGTGTAAGTGAGGATGCGTATGAGTGTAAGTGAGGATGCGCGTGAGTGTAAGTGAGGATGCGCGTGAGTGTAAGTGAGGATGCGTATGAGTGTAAGTGAGGATGCGCGTGAGCGTAAGTGAGGATGTGCGTGAGTAAGTGAGGATGCGCGTGAGTGTAAGTGAGGATGCGCGCGTGAGTAAGTGAGGATGCGTTTGAGTGTAAGTGAGGATGCGCGTGAGTGTAAGTGAGGATGCGCGTGAGTGTAAGTGAGGATGCGTATGAGTGTAAGTGAGGATGTGCGTAAGTGTAAGTGAGGATGCGCGAATCTAAGTGAGGATGCGCGTGTGAGTGTAAGTGAGGATGCGTGTGAGTGTAAGTGAGGATGCGCGTGAGTAAGTGAGGATGCGCATGAGTGTAAGTGAGGATGCGTGTGAGTGTAAGTGAGGATGCGCGTGAGTAAGTGAGGATGCGCATGAGTGTAAGTGAGGATGCGCATGTGAGTGTAAGTGAGGATGCGCATGAGTGTAAGTGAGCATGCGCATGAGTGTAAGTGAGGATGCGCATGTGAGTGTAAGTGAGGATGCGCGTGTGAGTGTAAGTGAGGATGCGCATGAGTGTAAGTGAGCATGCGCGTGAGTAAGTGAGGATGCGCATGAGTGTAAGTGAGGATGCGTGTGAGAGTAAGTGAGGATGCGTATGAGAGTAAGTGAGGATGCGCGTGTGAGTGTATGTGAGGATGCGTATGAGAGTAAGTGAGGATGCGCGTGTGAGTGTATGTGAGGATGCGTATGAGAGTGAGGATGCGCGTGTGAGTGTATGTGAGGATGCGCGTGAGTGTAAGTGAGGATCCGCGCGTCAGTGTAAGTGAGGATGCATGTGAGTCTAAGTGAGGATGTGCGAGTCTAAGTGAGGATGCGCGTGAGATTGTATGCGAGGATGCAAGAGTCTAAGTGTGGATGCGCGCTTGAGTCTAAGTGAGGACGTGCGAGTCTAAGTGAGGATGCGTGTGAGAGTGTATGCGAGGATGCAAGAGTCTAAGTGTGGATGCGCGCGTGAGTCTAAGTGAGGATGCGCGCGTGAGTGTATGTGAGGATGCGCGCGTGAGTGTATGTGAGGATGCGCGCGTGAGTGTATGTGAGGATGCGCGCGTGAGTGTATGTGAGGATGCGCGTGAGTGTATGTGAGGATGCGCGCGTGAGTGTATGTGAGGATGCGGGTGAGTGTATGTGAGGATGCGCGTGAGTGTATGTGAGGATGCGCGTGAGTGTATGTGAGGATGCGCGTGAGTTTAAGTGAGGATGCGCGTGAGTGTAAGTGAGGATGCGCGCGTGAGTGTATGTGAGGATGCGCGTGAGTGTATGTGAGGATGCGCGTGAGTGTGTATGTGAGGATGCGCGCGTGAGTGTATGTGAGGATGCGGGTGAGTGTATGTGATGCGCGTGAGTGTATGTGAGGATGCGCGTGAGTTTAAGTGAGGATGCGCGTGAGTGTAAGTGAGGATGCGCGCGTGAGTGTATGTGAGGATGCGCGTGAGTGTATGTGAGGATGCGCGTGAGTTTAAGTGAGGATGCGCGTGAGTGTAAGTGAGGATGCGCGTGAGTGTGTATGTGAGGATGCGCGTGAGTGTGTATGTGAGGATGCGCGTGAGTGTGTATGTGAGGATGCGCGTGAGTGTGTATGTGAGGATGCGCGTGAGTGTGTATGTGAGGATGCGCGTGAGTGTGTATGTGAGGATGCGCGTGAGTGTGTATGTGAGGATGCGCGTGAGTGTGTATGTGAGGATGCGCGTTTGAGTGTGTATGTGAGGATGCGCGTTTGAGTGTGTATGTGAGGATGCGCGTGAGAGTGTATGTGAGGATGCGCGTGAGTGTGTATGTGAGGATGCGCGTGTGAGTGTAAGTGAGGATGCGCGTGAGTGTGTATGTGAGGATGCGCGTGAGTGTGTATGTGAGGATGCGCGTGTGAGTGTAAGTGAGGATGCGCGTGTGAGTGTGTATGTGAGGATGCGCGTGAGTGTGTATGTGAGGATGCGCGTGTGAGTGTGTATGTGAGGATGCGCGTGTGAGTGTGTATGTGAGGATGCGCGTGTGAGTGTGTATGTGAGGATGCGCGTGTGAGTGTGTATGTGAGGATGCGCGTGTGAGTGTGTATGTGAGGATGCGCGTGTGAGTGTGTATGTGAGGATGCGCGTGTGAGTGTGTATGTGAGGATGCGCGTGTGAGTGTGTATGTGAGGATGCGCGTGTGAGTGTATGTGAGGATGCGCGTGAGAGTGTATGTGAGGATGCGCGTGAGAGTGTATGTGAGGATGCGCGTTAGAGTGTATGTGAGGATGCGAGTGAGAGTTTATGTGTGGATGCGCGTGAGAGTGTATGTGAGGATGCGCGTGAGAGTGTGTGTGAGGATGCGCGTGAGAGTGTATGTGAGGATACAATAAATTCCTAGAGCGCGTGAACGCCACGCGTCTCCCATTCTGCATATGAATATCAGCAACTCAATTCAAGTTCACTTGTCCATTCGCATCATTTTGTGAAGATATATAATTTGTAACATTTTGTTAACTTTATATAAATCTGATTAATCTCATATAGGAAGCTTTTTGTTGAGTTAACGTGCTAGCAAAGTTTCAGTGTAGCTTACCAGTGTTGATTCAGCGCATCGGCTTCAGCTCGCGCAGTTCAAACAGCAACGCACGACTAATAATAACTTTGATTGGGACTGTCACATTACATAACATTAATGAAAACAATATTTTAATAAATCGTTTTGAATTAACTGGGTTTAGGTGACGTTTCAGCACGTTGCTCTTGCAAGTGCGTCCACAAATTCTGAATAACAGATCTGAGGCGGCGTTCGTGTTGTATTACATGTTATATTCGGTTATTAAATAAGTAATTAAATTAAATTATAAATAACATCGACTAATTTTACAATCCCATAGCTTTTTTGATCTGGAAAATTTGATCTGGTGTTTTCGGAGGTGTGAGACCCAGGTGATCACCGGAGCTCAGCGCTCATCAACCTCGGTGAGAGCAGCCTTAACTCGGCTAGTCCTTCTGCCGACTGCCGCTGCCTGGCAGAACCCCCTCCCATGACGCAAATTCACGTCTGTTGTGTAGTGAATGTCACACGCGAATGAAGCGAATTTCACGCGCGAATGGATTCAAATTGTTCACGCGTCCATCTTCCCGCGAATACCGCAATATATTTGCGTCATTCGCGTGCGGTGTGAACGCAGCATAAGTGAAGATGCGCGTGAGTCTAAGTGAGGATGCGCGTGATTGTAAGTGAGGATGCGCGTGAGTGTAAGTGAGGATGCGTATGAGTGTAAGTGAGGATGCGCGTGAGTGTAAGTGAGGATGCGCGTGAGTGTAAGTGAGGATGCGTATGAGTGTAAGTGAGGATGCGCGTGAGCGTAAGTGAGGATGTGCGTGAGTAAGTGAGGATGCGCGTGAGTGTAAGTGAGGATGCGCGCGTGAGTAAGTGAGGATGCGTTTGAGTGTAAGTGAGGATGCGCGTGAGTGTAAGTGAGGATGCGCGTGAGTGTAAGTGAGGATGCGTATGAGTGTAAGTGAGGATGTGCGTAAGTGTAAGTGAGGATGCGCGAATCTAAGTGAGGATGCGCGTGTGAGTGTAAGTGAGGATGCGTGTGAGTGTAAGTGAGGATGCGCGTGAGTAAGTGAGGATGCGCATGAGTGTAAGTGAGGATGCGTGTGAGTGTAAGTGAGGATGCGCGTGAGTAAGTGAGGATGCGCATGAGTGTAAGTGAGGATGCGCATGTGAGTGTAAGTGAGGATGCGCATGAGTGTAAGTGAGCATGCGCATGAGTGTAAGTGAGGATGCGCATGTGAGTGTAAGTGAGGATGCGCGTGTGAGTGTAAGTGAGGATGCGCATGAGTGTAAGTGAGCATGCGCGTGAGTAAGTGAGGATGCGCATGAGTGTAAGTGAGGATGCGTGTGAGAGTAAGTGAGGATGCGTATGAGAGTAAGTGAGGATGCGCGTGTGAGTGTATGTGAGGATGCGTATGAGAGTAAGTGAGGATGCGCGTGTGAGTGTATGTGAGGATGCGTATGAGAGTGAGGATGCGCGTGTGAGTGTATGTGAGGATGCGCGTGAGTGTAAGTGAGGATCCGCGCGTCAGTTTAAGTGAGGATGCATGTGAGTCTAAGTGAGGATGTGCGAGTCTAAGTGAGGATGCGCGTGAGATTGTATGCGAGGATGCAAGAGTCTAAGTGTGGATGCGCGCTTGAGTCTAAGTGAGGACGTGCGAGTCTAAGTGAGGATGCGTGTGAGAGTGTATGCGAGGATGCAAGAGTCTAAGTGTGGATGCGCGCGTGAGTCTAAGTGAGGATGCGCGCGTGAGTGTATGTGAGGATGCGCGCGTGAGTGTATGTGAGGATGCGCGCGTGAGTGTATGTGAGGATGCGCGCGTGAGTGTATGTGAGGATGCGCGTGAGTGTATGTGAGGATGCGCGCGTGAGTGTATGTGAGGATGCGGGTGAGTGTATGTGAGGATGCGCGTGAGTGTATGTGAGGATGCGCGTGAGTGTATGTGAGGATGCGCGTGAGTTTAAGTGAGGATGCGCGTGAGTGTAAGTGAGGATGCGTGCGTGAGTGTATGTGAGGATGCGCGTGAGTGTATGTGAGGATGCGCGTGAGTGTAAGTGAGGATGCGCGTGAGTGTGTATGTGAGGATGCGCGCGTGAGTGTATGTGAGGATGCGGGTGAGTGTATGTGATGCGCGTGAGTGTATGTGAGGATGCGCGTGAGTTTAAGTGAGGATGCGCGTGAGTGTAAGTGAGGATGCGCGCGTGAGTGTATGTGAGGATGCGCGTGAGTGTATGTGAGGATGCGCGTGAGTTTAAGTGAGGATGCGCGTGAGTGTAAGTGAGGATGCGCGTGAGTGTGTATGTGAGGATGCGCGTGAGTGTGTATGTGAGGATGCGCGTGAGTGTGTATGTGAGGATGCGCGTGAGTGTGTATGTGAGGATGCGCGTGAGTGTGTATGTGAGGATGCGCGTGAGTGTGTATGTGAGGATGCGCGTGAGTGTGTATGTGAGGATGCGCGTTTGAGTGTGTATGTGAGGATGCGCGTTTGAGTGTGTATGTGAGGATGCGCGTGAGAGTGTATGTGAGGATGCGCGTGAGTGTGTATGTGAGGATGCGCGTGTGAGTGTAAGTGAGGATGCGCGTGAGTGTGTATGTGAGGATGCGCATGAGTGTGTATGTGAGGATGCGCGTGTGAGTGTAAGTGAGGATGCGCGTGTGAGTGTGTATGTGAGGATGCGCGTGAGTGTGTATGTGAGGATGCGCGTGTGAGTGTGTATGTGAGGATGCGCGTGTGAGTGTGTATGTGAGGATGCGCGTGTGAGTGTGTATGTGAGGATGCGCGTGTGAGTGTGTATGTGAGGATGCGCGTGTGAGTGTGTATGTGAGGATGCGCGTGTGAGTGTGTATGTGAGGATGCGCGTGTGAGTGTGTATGTGAGGATGCGCGTGTGAGTGTGTATGTGAGGATGCGCGTGTGAGTGTATGTGAGGATGCGCGTGAGAGTGTATGTGAGGATGCGCGTGAGAGTGTATGTGAGGATGCGCGTTAGAGTGTATGTGAGGATGCGCGTTAGAGTGTATGTGAGGATGCGAGTGAGAGTTTATGTGTGGATGCGCGTGAGAGTGTATGTGAGGATGCGCGTGTGAGTGTATGTGAGGATGCGCGTGAGAGTGTATGTGAGGATGCGCGTGAGAGTGTATGTGAGGATGCGCGTGAGAGTGTATGTGAGGATGCGCGTTAGAGTGTATGTGAGGATGCGAGTGAGAGTTTATGTGTGGATGCGCGTGAGAGTGTATGTGAGGATGCGCGTGAGAGTGTGTGTGAGGATGCGCGTGAGAGTGTATGTGAGGATACAATAAATGTATTATGACATCATAATTTCCCAAAAATCACTATATAGTACACCATGTACTCACCAGAAAGGGACATTGTATCAAGAATGCCACAGGCTGCATTTGAGTTGCTTGAAGGGCTGTCAGACATCACTTTGACCTTAATAAAGCACATAATACAAGACTCATGTTGAGTAATATATTTTGCAAGAGTAATACACATCCGGTAAAATCATATAAACAAAAAATTGATTTCTTAATTGATTGCTTATTTTCTTATTAAGGGTTAGTTAATACAAAAATTCAGTCATTAATTATTCCTGAACACAAAGGAAGATATTTTAAGAATATTTGTAACCAAGCAGATCCATGCAGCCATAGTATTTTTTCAGAGACTTATTGATGAAGATGACTGCCTACGCGCTGTAATTTCTGAAGCATGACATGCAACATGCATATAAGTTAGGTAATGTGGCTCATTTCTGTGTAGTGCTTGATGTTAACGTTACATAACCTTTTAGAGTTTTCACTGAAACACTACAACTATTACAAGTGTAATCTGCAAACATATTTACATGGTGCAACAACGATCACCTTTCTTCCTGATCTTGACTCTGGCAGCTCTCAACTTATCTGCAGGGAGAGACAAAAACAAGCGTGTAACGTTAAGTGTATGGGACATGTCGACGAAACAGCGAGATTTTTTCCGTTGACGGCTTTTTGTCAAATAATTTTTCCCTTAGGTGAAAAACTGCATTTTTGAGCTTAGACGACGTCTAAAACTGACTACTTGCGCTATATAGTCGGATGTATGCGTCGTCTAAGCTCAAAAAATGCAGTTTTTCACCTGAGGTAAACTTATTGCCAAACAGCCGTCGACGGGAAAAAAAAATAAAAAATCGCCCTATTTCGTCGACGGCATTTTTGAGCTTTTAGACGACGGAAAAATAGCATTTGGTAACAAAATGCAACAGAAAGCTAAAACTAAAACTATAAAGTAAGTTAAGATACAAAACTAACGTTACACGGTACCATCACCTGAAGCCTTAACATTATAAAGTTTAAACATTATAAAGAATTTAAATCATTACGTTAACGGGCTGAGCCCAAGTTTAATATAAACACAGTCAACACGATTCAAAGCGGTAAAACATTTTTTTTTTTTTTAATTAAAATACATGCACTTTACCTGTTTATTTGCGCCTCACATCATCCAAGATTGACGGGCCACGGCAAAGCTGAAGGTCAAGTGAATCCTGTCGCACGCGCAGTTGCCCCACTGTGTGCTTAGAAGGGAATGTATCCTTGCGCCAAGGCGGGAATTCCTTCGGTTCGAATATTTAAAATCTTTATGACTGTCATTTAAATATCATCGTACTTAAAGTAAGAAAGTGTTATTATATTATTTTATTTTACGATATTATGAAAATAAATGCGTAATAAAACACCAAACGCAGCAGACATAGGCTTACTTTTGACAAGCGGAACAAGATGTGATCAGTTGCAGTAGTGATGGAAGTCTGTTAACTTCAAAGACTGATTTACCCGATTTACCAGCTCTTTTACGCAAACACGAAATGACGTGCATACACACATTATTATATTATTAAATAATCTTATAATTATTTATAAAGCAAATAATTAAACTAAAAGACAAATTCCATAAACCTTTTTTTTCATTTCTATAAAAGGTAGGCTACATATATACTCATCTATTAATTAATGTTATGTAAATATACATTATTTTTGAATGTATTAAAATGTGTTTTATTAATTATAAAATATTAAACAAATATTAAACTATATAATATAAAAATATTATTTCTGAAGTGTTGATACATTTGCATATGTAGGCCAATTCCAGTGTTTATGTGAAAAACTATATATATATATATATATATATATATATATATATATATATATATATATATATATATATATATATATATATATATATATATATATATATATATATATATATATATATATTTCTATACATTAATTTCCTTTTTTCTATTTTTACAGAAAAAAATCTGTAAAATATAAATCAAACTTATGTAAAAATACAGAAATTTCCTCTTAAAAACTGAAATTTGATGTAATACCAAAATACAAGCAATTTCCGTAAATGTAATAGTCAAAATATAAATTACAGCAAATATCTGTAAAACAACAGGCATTTCACTGTATGAAAAAACAGGACAATTCTGTAAAAAAACAGACTATTACTGTAAAATTACGTTTTTTTTTTACAGTATACATTAATTTCCTTTTTTCTATTTTTACAGAAAAAATCTGTAAAATATTAATCAAACTTATGTAAAAATACAGAAATTTCCTCTTAAAAAACGGAAATTTGATGTAATACCAAAATACAAGGAATTCCCGTAAATTTGATAGTCAGAATATAAATTACAGCAAATGTCTGTAAAACAACAGGCATTTCACTGTATAGTGAAAAACAGGAAAATTCTGTAAAAAAAAATACAGACTATTACCGTAAAATTACGTTTTTTTTTACAGTATACATTAATTTCCTGTTTTCTATTTTTACAGAAAAAATCTGTAAAATATTAATCAAACTTATGTAAAAATACAGAAATTTCCTCTTAAAAAACGGAAATTTGATGTAATACCAAAATACAAGGAATTCCCGTAAATGTAATAGTCAAAATATAAATTACAGCAAATATCTGTAAAACAACAGGCATTTCACTGTATAATGAAAAAACAGGAAAATTCTGTAAAAAAATACAGACTATTACCGTAAAATTACGTGTTTTTTTTACAGTGAGGCTAACAATAGAGAATTGGCAAAAAAGTGAATGCTCAAGACAATGCAAGAAATCATGACGATCCAACTCTGTTATAAGTATTATTTTAGAGGTAAAGTGATTATCTGGCAATATCTGGGAATAGCTTAGGTCTGTTCATAGACACAACAGAACTGCACTGTAAAAAAAACACGTAATTTTACAGTAATAGTCTGTATTTTTTAACAGAATTTTCCTGTTTTTTCATTATACAGTGAAATGCCTGTTGTTTTACAGATATTTGCTGTAATTTATATTTTGACTATTAAATTTACGGTAATTGCTTGTATTTTGGTATTACATCAAATTTCCATTTTTTAAGAGGAAATTTCTGTATTTTTACATAAGTTTGATTAATATTTTACAGATTTTTTCTGTAAAAATAGAAAAACGGAAATTAATGTATACTGTAAAAAAAAACGTAATTTTACGGTAATAGTCTGTATTTTTTTTTACAGAATTTTCCTGTTTTTTCATTATACAGTGAAATGCCTGTTGTTTTACAGATATTTGCTGTAATTTATATTTTGACTATTAAATTTACGGGAATTGCTTGTATTTTGGTATTACATCAAATTTCCATTTTTTAAGAGGAAATTTCTGTATTTTTACATAAGTTTGATTAATATTTTACAGATTTTTTCTGTAAAAATAGAAAAAAGGAAATTAATGTATAGAAATAGGCTAAGCAGTCGTTCAACATTTGTGTGTGTGTGTGTGTGTATATATATATATATATATATATATATATATATATATATATATATATAAATAATTATTTATTTAGTTTTTCACATAAACACTGGAATTGGCCTACATATGCAAATGTATCAACACTTCAGAAATAATATTTTTATATTATATAGTTTAATATTTGTATAATATTATATAATTAATAAAACACATTTTAATACATTCAAAAATAATGTATATTTACATAACATTAATAAATAGATGAGTATATATGTAGCCTACCTTTTATAGAAATGAAAAAAGAAGGTTTATGGAATTTGTCTTTTAGTTTAATTATTTGCTTTTTAAATAATTATAAGATTATTTAATAATATAATAATGTGTGTATGCACGTCATTTCGTGTTTGCGTAAAAGAGCTGGTAAATCGGGTAAATCAGTCTTTGAAGTTAACAGACTTCCATCACTACTGCAACTGATCACATCTTGTTCCGCTTGTCAAAAGTAAGCCTATGTCTGCTGCGTTTGGTGTTTTATTACGCATTTATTTTCATAATAACGTAAAATAAAATAATATAATAACACTTTCTTACTTTAAGTACGATGATATTTAAATGACGGTCATAAAGATTTTAAATATTCGAACCGAAGGAATTCCCGCCTTGGCGCAAGGATACATTCCCTTCTAAGCACACAGTGGGGCAACTGCGCGTGCGACAGGATTCACTTGACCTTCAGCTTTGCCGTGGCCCGTCAATCTTGGATGATGTGAGGCGCAAATAAACAGGTAAAGTGCATGTATTTTAATTAAAAAAAAAAAAATGTTTTACCGCTTTGAATCCTGTTGACTGTGTTTATATTAAACGTGGGCTCAGCCCGTTAACGTAATGATTTAAATTCTTTATAATGTTTAAACTTTATAATGTTAAGGCTTCAGGTGATGGTACCGTGTAACGTTATTTTTTCCTTCTTTTAGCTGGATTGTATCTTAACTTTCTTTATAGTTTTAGTTTTAGCTTTCTGTTGCATTTTGTTACCAAATGCTATTTTTCCGTCGTCTAAAAGCTCAAAAATGCCGTCGACGAAATAGGGCGAATTTTTTTTTTCCGTCGACGGCTGTTTGGCAATAAGTTTACCTCAGGTGAAAAACGGCATTTTTTGAGCTTAGACGACGCATACATCCGACTATACAACTTACAAGTAGTCAGTTGTAGACGTCGTCTAAGCTCAAAAATGCCGTTTTTCACCTAAGGGAAAAATTATTTGACAAAAAGCCGTCAACAGAAAAAATCTCGCTGTTTCGTCGACATGTCCCATACACTTAACGTTACATGCTTGTTTTTGTCTCTCCCTGCAGATAAGTTGAGAGCTGCCAGAGTCAAGATCAGGAAGAAAGGTGATCGTTGTTGCACCATGTAAATATGTTTGCAGATTACACTTGTAATAGTTGTAGTGTTTCAGTGAAAACTAAAAGGTTATGTAACGTTAACATCAAGCACTACACAGAAATGAGCCACATTACCTAACTTATATGCATGTTGCATGACATGCTTCAAAAATTACAGCGCATGCCGTAGGCAGTCATCTTCATCAATAAGTCTCTGAAAAAATACTATGGCTGCATGGATCTGCTTGGTTACAAATATTCTTAAAATATCTTCCTTTGTGTTCAGGAATAATTAATGACTGAATTTTTGTATTAACTAACCCTTAATAAGAAAATAAGCAATCAATTAAGAAATCAATTCTTTGTTTATATGATTTTAACGGATGTGTATTACTCTTGCAAAATATATTACTCAACATGAGTCTTGTATTATGTGCTTTATTAAGGTCAAAGTGATGTCTGATAGCCCTTCAAGCAACTCAAATGCAGCCTGTGGCATTCTTGATAGAATGTCCCTTTCTGGTGAGTACATGGTGTACTATATAGTAATTTTTGGGAAATGATGATGTCATAATACATTTATTGTATTAATTTATACAATATACATTCATTGCATTTATATGTAAAGAATTTGTAGGGTTCGCATCCTCACTTACACTCACACGCGCATCCTCACAAACACGCGCATCCTGAAAAACACTCGCACGTGTATCCTCACATACACTCACACGCGCACCCTCACATACACTCACGCGCGCATCCTCACATACACTCACGCGCATCCTCACATACACTCACGCGCGCATCCTCTCATACACACTCACACGCGCATCCTCATATACACTCACACGCGCATCCTCACATACACTCACACGCGCATCCTCACATACACTCACACGCGCATCCTCACATACACTCACACGCGCATCCTCACATACACTCACACGTGAACCCTCACATACACTCACGCGCATCCTCACATACACTCACACGCGCATCCTCACATACACTCACACGCGCATCCTCACATACACACTCACACGCGCATCCTCACATACACACTCACACGCGCATCCTCACATACACTCTCACGCGCATCCTCACATACACTCTCACGCGCATCCTCACATACACTCACGCGCATCCTCACATAAACTCTCACGCGCATCCTCACATACACTCACGCGCATCCTCACATACACACTCACACGCGCATCCTCACATAAACTCACGCGCGCATCCTCACATACACTCACGCGCGCATCCTCACTTAGACTCACGTGCATCCTCACTTACACTCACGCGCATACACTCACGCGCGCATCCTCACATACACTCACGCGCGCATCCTCACATACACTCACGCGCGCATCCTCACATACACTCTCACGCGCATCCTCACATACTCTCACGCGCATCCTCACATACACTCTCACGCGCATCCTCACATACACTCTCACGCGCATCCTCACATACACTCACACGCGCATCCTCACATACACACTCACACGCGCATCCTCACATACACACTCACACGCGCATCCTCACATACACACTCACACGCGCATCCTCACATACACACTCACACGCGCATCCTCACATACACACTCACACGCGCATCCTCACTTACACTCACGCGCATACACTCACGCGCGCATCCTCACATACACTCACGCGCGCATCCTCACTTACACTCGCGCATACACTCACGCGCGCATCCTCACATACACTCACGCGCGCATCCTCACATACACTCACGCGCGCATCCTCACATACACTCTCACGCGCATCCTCACATACACTCTCACGCGCATCCTCACATACACACTCACACGCGCATCCTCACATACACACTCACACGCGCATCCTCACATACACACTCACACGCGCATCCTCACATACACACTCACGCGCATCCTCACATACACACTCACACGCGCATCCTCACTTAGACTCACATGCATCCTCACATACACTCACGCGCGCATCCTCACATACACTCACGCGCGCATCCTCACATACACTCGCGCGCATCCTCACATACACTGACGCGCATCCTCACATAAACTCACGCGCGCATCCTCACATTCACTCACGCGCGCATCCTCACTTAGACTCACATGCATCCTCACTTACACTCACGCGCATACACTCACGCTCGCATCCTCACATACACTCACGCGCATCCTCACTTACACTTACGTGCATCCTCACTTACACTCATACGCATCCTCACTTACTCAAGTGCATCCTCACTTACACTCACTCGCATCCTCACTTACACTCACGCGCATCCTCACTTATGCTGCGTTCACACTGCACGCGAATATATTGCGCTATTCGCGCGAAGATGGACGTGTGAACAATTTAAATCCATTCGCGCGTGAAATTCGCTTCATTCACGTGTGACATTCACTACACAACAGACGCGAATTCGTGTCATGGGAGGGGGTTCTGCCAGGCAGCGGCAGTCGGCAGAAGGACTAGCCGAGTTAAGGCTGCTCTCACCGAGGTTGATGAGCGCTGAGCTCCGGTGATCGCCTGGGTCTCACACCTCCGAAAACACCAGATCAAATTTTCAAATAGGAGCTCTCTTAATAAATAAATCACATATTTGAGCTTTAAACAACTACATTCTCGCCTGAAAAACTATTAAAACTACATTTTGTGACACAATACAGTAGTATTTTTAAATTACTCTGGCCTCAGGGTTTCCCCTATGGGTTTCCCATTCGTCACTTCACCACGTGACAGCAGTAAGCAGGCTCCTCATTGGTTAACGCGGCGCAAATATCTGCCAAAGTTCAGATTTTTCAACTTGAGCGATTCGCGCGAATCACGCGTTCAAAACGCTCAATTCGTGTGATCATTGCCGCGTCATTCGCGCCGCAGAATGCCTATTCGCGTCGCTGCATTGACTTAACATGGAAATCACTCGTGCGAATTGCGTCATTCGCGTGCGGTGTGAACACAGCATTAGACTCACGCGCATCCTCACATACACACGCGCATCCTCACTTAGACTCGCGCATCCTCACATACACTCACATGCGCATCCTCACTTAGACTCGCGCATCCTCACATACACTCACATGCGCATCCTCACTTAGACTCGCGCATCCTCACTTACACTCACGCGCATCCTCACTTACACTCACGCGCATCCTCACTTACACTCACGCGCATCCTCACTTACACTCACGCGCATCCTCACTTACTCTCACGCGCATCCTCACTTACACTCACCCGCATCCTCACATACACTCACGCGCATCCTCACATACACTCACGCGCTTCCTCACATACACTCACATGCGCATTCCCTCACTTACACTCACGCGCATCCTCACTTACACTCACGCGCATCCTCACTTACACTCACGCGCATCCTCACATACACTCACCCGCATCCTCACATACACTCACGCGCTTCCTCACATACACTCACATGCGCATCCTCACTTAGACTCGCGCATCCTCACATACACTCACGCGCATCCTCACATACACTCAATGATTTATTACTGAGGTTTCTTTTCTCTCTCACAGATGCCTTTTCAAGATAAACCCCGAGACGGGATCAAAAGTCGAGATAGAAGAACACGTCAAGAAAGGAACTGGCAGTCAGTCTAAAGGTTCTTTCGTTGATGAGCAAAATTGTGGATTATGGATGGATGGAGTAAAAACTTTCGTAAGCGTGTCAAATCTCTCTTTATTACCATAGAGAAATTCTTGAGTGTTACAGACTTTGTTTTCGTGATTTAATTATTTTATTTTCATGACTCATCTGTTGATGAGACAAATCCACTTTTTCGCCATATATGTGTATAACAAATTGCTATTGTACAATATCTTACATTGTTGCAGTTATTATAAAAAAAATTGTATTGTTGTATTTATGAACTAATTGTTATATTGTTAAAGTGTTGAAGTCATGAACTAATTTTATTATTGGTATGCTGCTTTGTTTTTTTTATATTTTTGCAGTTATGATATAACTTTTTATATAGGTATATTGTGGTCATTATGAACAAACTATATTGTGATCACATTACTATTTTAAAACAACTTTAAAGTTCAATTTTTTAAATAAAAACTACAAAAACAATATTTTGCACTCTAGGGTGGTTATTTGAGTTGTAGCAATGTTCAATCTAATTGGTAATTTCATAGTTTTTACATAATTTTCCACAATTTGTAATCCTTATTTTTTTACATAATTTTCTTGTTTAAATATAGAAACTCATATAAATGACAGATAAAACCTGTATTTTGAACTATGGAAAATTACTGTAATTTTACGTGTTGGTTATTTTCTGTTATTTTACAGTTTTTTTCTGGCGCCCCAGCTGCCGGAATATTTCCGTTTTTTTACATGTTGGTTATTTCCTGTTATATTACAGTTTTTTTCTGGCGCCCCAGCTGCCGGAATATTTCCGTTTTTTTACATGTTGGTTATTTTCTGTTATTTTACAGTTTTTTTCTGGCGCCCCAGCTGCCGGAATATTTCCGTTTTTTTACGTGTTGGTTATTTCCTGTTATATTACAGTTTTTTTCTGGCGCCCCAGCTGCCGGAATATTTCCGTTTTTTTACATGTTGGTTATTTCCTGTTATATTACAGTTTTTTTCTGGCGCCCCAGCTGCCGGAATATTTCCGTTTTTTTACGTGTTGGTTATTTTCTGTTATTTTACAGTTTTTTTCTGGCGCCCCAGCTGCCGGAATATTTCCGTTTTTTTACGTGTTGGTTATTTTCTGTTATATTACAGTTTTTTTCTGGCGCCCCAGCTGCCGGAATATTTCCGTTTTTTTACGGGTATTTTTTTTACAGTGTGTGTAAACTCTAAGTTATGACAATATGCGCATTTGCTATTTTCTTATTGTTGCGACATAGTTGCGAGATAGCCTAGTTATTTCGGTTTTAGACAAAGGTTGTATTTGACTGCATTTGCATTTGACTAGCCTATACGTTATTGTCCTCATCTCTGATAAACTAAGCAATACGCATCCATCTCGCGAATGTACAGTAGGGATGAGACGGTGGGGACATTTTCCCACCGGTTAATCAAAGTGTGATGACATCACCGGTGTCTGGGCTTTTAAATCACTATTCTATTTAAGCGAAAGGAACATGCGCACCGCCGCTTGGGCATTAATACCGGTAGCGGATGCAAAGCGAGTGCTTTCAAAGAATTCCTATAAAAGTTAAGCTTCCATATGAACTGAAAACGCGCCAGTGCGCGCACACCGTGAATGACAGCTCGTTAGTAAACGCGCGCTCTGTGTGCGGCCAAGCAGATTTTTAGTTTCGGTTTAAAATTAGCCTATTATTCTTAATGAAGTACACAACACAATGACAAACCCCCTTTATTAGGCGCTTTTACATTTTACTTTTAAACCAAATCTTCCGCGATCATCTGTCAGCTCAAGATCACACGTTCGGCTCATGCTTAGCAGACACCTTCAGTTTTTATTTGAACGGCCTGTTCTCTAACTGAACTAAATTACTTTATTACTATAAAAAATCTAAACGACGGTGTCACGGTGTGCAGTAGTCTTATTCTGTCATCTTCACCCAAGTGTTGTTTATAGGCATTAGGCCTTCTCTCGTCCGTTCTTCGACGCGCTTGCCGTTGTGCTATTCTTTGAAACGACAGAGACTTTAAACCTTCTTTAGCCACTTTTCCACTGGCCAGCGCGAGCACAGAGACTGAGATCATGCCTGCGGCACTTCTGTAAAATCCGCAATAAACACGTACGGCTTCACTGGACTATATCACACCATATCCAAAAGTACACCAGCAAGAGGGAGATGAATTGAAGTACTGAATTGAAGGAAAATGAAGTAGATCGCTATACAAAAATATATCAGAAGCTGTCATTTAGTATTTAATTACTAACCTGGACACCACACGCGGCTATTAAATGACCACGAACAGGTAATAACTTGCATTTTTCATGCGTTAATGTATCGCGCCTTTTTTCCTTTTCCTTTTTCGTTTTATTGTATTTCTTTTTTTTTGGGGGGGGGGGGGGGGTAACGCACGCGTTACTGGAAATGTACCGAGTAAAATATTACTGAAAATTGATTAGTAATGCCTTACACTACTGCGTTACAGCAAAAAGTAATAAGTTACTGTAATGTATTACTTTTGTAATGCGTTACTCCCAACACTGGTCACATGGTGTGTCTGTTCTTCATGTGTTCCACATGGGAGTGAATTTTCAGTAGTACAGCTTTCCAGCGCCCTCCGGTTGCCAGAATGAATTGAAAACACAGCATGTCACAGTATACTGTGCTCATAATCATACATCCGCGGATTTTGGATAAAGATTGAATAAATAATACTTCTCTGTATAGAAATTTGACTCAAACATGTGAGAATCTATCAATATTTCTCCACATCTGCACACATTTGAAGTAAAAGCCCTGAGGGAAGTTGTTTTGTAGAGAGTTATGGGATCAAATTCCCGTCAATTGAATTGCGGGCAAGCATAAAAAAATAAATAAGCGTGAATCAAAATTTTAAAAACACATGTCAAAATATAACGCACAAAACTGAAAAATCAATGCAAAGTTACCCAGAGTCACAAACAATGCGGTCACAGAAATAAAAATAAGAAGCGTGAATCAAACATTTAAACAGGTTTAAAATAGTATTGCTCAAAACTTGAATGCAAGATTATCTCGATCGCACACAAAATAATGTTTTCCGCTCTTATTTTCTTTTTTTTGTATGCCTGTACTCTTTTCTTCTTTGCTCGTTTCCACATTCTGCGCTTGCGTTTCCAAATGTTGCCGGTAGAGATCATGTAAATCAGGGGCGGGTCTTAGCATCACCATTGGTCCACTAGTTCTAGATTGACAGCTCATCCTCTAGCCAATCAATCGAAGAGGGAAGTTGACGTCACTCCAATGCGACTCATGGGTGCTGTGGTTAATTTGTACAGGTGTGTTGAAAAATGGATAATCAACGTCAGCTGGAAAATGCTGCACAATCGCAGGTAATTAAACATGAATATATTGTTAGTGGGTTGATAGATACGCTTCTTATGTGTGCTATGAATACTCTGCAAGCTTATAATAATGTGTGCTCTGAGTAGGCCATTTAGCCCGTTACCACGTGTTTTGTGTTTAACGTTATTCAGCGGAGACATTACGGGTTTGGCCGTATAAGTTATCTAAAAAGACTGTCTCAGTATGAGTAGATGAGTACTTTGCTATAGAGCCCTGCACGGGCCTCAAATCTAGGCCCTAGCCCGGCCCTGGCCCGAGACGCTGAGGCCCTAGCCCAGCCCGTGTCCGACAGCTTATCAAAATTCTTTTAATGTCTATTCAATTATTTACTTGTCTATGCCAATTGTGTAAGATCTATGTAAAAATTTATTTTAACATGGTATTAGCTCAATTTAAAAATTACATTGACAGACCTGTCAAAAATGCATAAAAATATAAATTTGACATGGAGCCGCTAAACCTCCAGAATCCCCCGTTTTAAACAAACGCCGAACAGAGTAGAGTCAGCTAGCTAAAAGAGAACGCGACAGAGCTCGTATTAAATCAAGAATCAACATCGGCTTGGCTTTTCAGAGATGGGGAGAACTGAGGGATCTGAAATGTTGTAAAATCAACGCAGAGATGGTGTTTTTATTACTCAACAGATGAGTATGGTATTTTATTGAACAGATTGCCATACAGTGCTGCTTGGTGAATATTGATCAATTTTCCATATTTCTGCATTA